>NC_054550.1:14425309-14725309 GCF_017654505.1 Polyodon spathula
ACTACAGCAATCTACAGCAGATAAAGTACTAAAGGAAATTAAAAAAAAAATCACACAACTCAAACCATCACAGCAGGCCAGCAGGAATCGGACAGCATAGTATTCTTTCAACTTGATTGTGTATGTAAAGCTTCCTACAGGTCATAGTGCATTTTGCTATTTATAGCATGCTTCAGCCAACCAGTGAACATAACTGTCATGTGAAGCTTCACTAAATGTAACACACCTAATTAAACATGCATATTTTAATAGAACGGCTTTATATTGTGGTATGGCTGGGCGCAGTACTGTACTATTTATTTGATACTGAAGTTTCATTCCTGAACCAAGTCGATCCTACTTTAGTTGCCTTTTTAATGTTTTTATGCTGTTGTACCTTTGAAGAGTTCAGGCAATGACAAGACTGTGGCTCTTTTCTAAGGGCAGCGACAATAGAATAAGCAGTTAGTACATAGGATATATAGGGTTATAGGACTGTGACAGGGTTATTATGTATGTATTTATATATATATATATATATATATATATATATATATATATATATATATATATTATATATATATATATATATATATATATATATATTTCCGTGGACTCGTACGTGCTACAAAAGTTTAATCTGAAATGTACATCTTAGATTTGTTTCATTCTAATACCGTTTCACCACCAACGGTTGATTGCGCCCCATTGTACATATACATTATATATATATATATATATATATATATATATATATATATATATATATATATATATATAACATATATATATATATATATATATATATATATATTTATACATATCAGTATTACATACAGTATAGTTACTGTGTTTGTGTGCGAATGGATGAAAGCCGTCCAACATGATTATTCATTATTTGAGTCCGGTGAAAAACCAGCCTCATAAAATGTAGCTGGCGTGGATGGGTTTAAATCCCCATCCCAATAAAATCTCATGAGAATGTGGCTGGAGCCTTAATAAGGTCATTATTTGATTAATTCCTAATTAAGGCTTAAGCCACAAAATATAAACGACCCACCCCTGGCTCATGGTCAAGATAGTGTCGGAGGAAAGACAAGATGTAAGTCTGTGAAATATAAATCAATTGCTATAGTAATATACTTGATTATAGTTTTGTCCCGTGTTTGTCTATTAATGGCCCCTGTGCCCTTTTGTTTGTTATTGTGTTTTTTTTTGTTTAAACTGTTTATTTTGTTATTTAATAAAGATACGTCTGCAGTCGTTGTAGCCCCGTATCAATGCTTTTTATACTGCTTTCTGAACCGGACGTCACCACCCATACTCACCCCTCTAGCCATCCTGCCACAAGGACGCTGAACTTTTATATGAGGAAATGCAAGTAGAACTAAACCCATTGTATAAGTGTTGATATAACTTAAAACAGTCCTATAACTCTAGTATATACTGCTTTATAGTTAATTGTCACAAAGACAGCTGGAGTGGGTAACTTCAGACCAGAAACAGGAACCAGAAAATAAACGACAGAGAGGTGGAGGTAGTGACTGGTACCGCTCAGCATTTAATAAATAAACAAATAGTCAAAAAATAAAAGGTTGCAAGACAAACAAACGCAGGACATGGCATTTTCGCCAAAACAAAAAGACAAACAAAACGGACTATACAGACAAAACACGGTGAGCAGATATTTTTAACTACTATTATTATTATTACTCTTCTTATTATTACCTCTGTATCCAATCCCATTCTCCACTTACTGAACACACAACCATGAGTGAGTGAAAACATGCAGCTTTTATGCAGCTGTACCGAGACTCGATTGCTAATTGGAGTCGCGGTACAACTGGCCCTCTTCTCGGCCTCTGCGGCCAGGTTTTTCTTCCCCTTCCTTCCTTCAGCAGCCTATGCAAGGGCTGCTGAGGACCGCCAGCATCTATTCCTGGTCCTTATGGTGCAGGGAGAGGCAGCTCCTGCTTCTCTCCCCCTGATGGTAATGGAGGCAGTGGCAGCTCCAGCTCCTCTCCTCGTGATGGAGGGGGAAGTGATACCAGAAGGCATTCATCCTCTGCTGGTGGAAAGGGACCCAGCAGGCATTCACCCTCTGCTGGTGGACGGGAACCCAGCAAGCATTCACCCTCTGCTCCTGGCAGTGGAGTTGGCAGAGGCAGCTCCTGCTGCTCTGCTCCTGTGTGGAAGTGACAGAGGCGGGGCAGCTCCTGCTGCTCTGCTCCTGCCGATGGAGGTGGCAGAGGCATGTAGTCTACTGGCGGCGGAGGTGGGAGCAGTGTGTAGTCTCCTGGCGGCGGACGTGGGAGGGCGTGTAGTCTCCTAGCGGCGGAAGTGGGAGCGGCGTGTAGTCTCCTGGCGGCGAAGGTGGGAGCGGCGTGTAGTCTACCCTTATTACAGGGGACTGGTGCGGCTCTCCCTCAGTTGCAGGAAATTGGTGAGGCTCTCCCTCACTTGCAGGGGATGATGCGGCTCTCCCTCCTGCTCTGGAGACAGCTTTGGGACCTCTCCCTCTGGAGCTGGAGACGGCAGCAATGGCTCCTCTTCCTCTGGCGCTGGAGACGGCTCCTCTCCCTCTGGAGGCAAACCAGCAGGCATTCTTCTTCTCCTGGTGGAGCTGCAAGTCCTCTCCCTTCAGCCCAATGAGGATGCAGGTAGGCATGTCTCCCACTTGGAATGCAACCTGCTGGGGCAGTCCCATATCGGCAGCCAAGTAGTTGATCACCACGGCTTCCTGGTTCATGAAGGGCACTGGGTAAAAATGTGGTTCCCGGCGTTCCCAACGTTCCCCATCTCTGGCCCACAGCAAGTCAACAACAAGTGGGAGGTCCTCCCTGCTACACTCCGGGTCCGACACCCACTTCAGCATCTCCTCAGAGGACGGGAAAGGCTCCTCCCTCCTGGGCTCTATTTCCTCCTCTTCATCCTGCAGATGTTGCTGCCGCTTTCCTCTCCCACTTCTTCTCCCCATTTCTTTATTATTATTTTTTTTTTCCCCACACACAAAACAACAACCGTCTTTTTTTTTCCAAAAAACTGTGGTCCCTGCTCTGGTCTGCGTCTAGGAGGCGCTGGTAGTCCCGGTTCTGACACCACATGTCACAAAGACAGCTGGAGTGGATGACTTCAGACAAAAAACAGGAACCAGAAAATAAACGACAGAGAGGTGGAGCTGGCTGGAGCTGAGTGATTGGTACTGCTCAGCACTTAATAAATGAACAGACAGTCAGAAAATAAAAGGTTGCAAGACAAACAGAAACGCAGGACATGGCACTTTTGCCAAAACAAAAAGACAAAAGAAAACGGACTGTACAGACAAAATATGGTGAGCAGATATTTTTAACTACTATTATTATTACTCTTCTTATTATTACCTCAGTCTCCAATTCCGTTCTCCACTCACTGAACACACAACCCCGAGTGAGTGAAAACATGCAGCTTTTATGCAGCTGTACCGAGACTCGATTGGTAAACAATCATTCAATTGGAGTCATGGTACAACTGCACATGAATTAATAAAAGTGCAATTCCCCATGCTCATATATTATTACTTTTTACTTGCACGTGAAGTGCTGTGCGATCCTTGTGCCTAAATACAAATATACATTTTAAACACTCGTGTTACACAGACCCGTTTATATCCCGTGTACCAATGACTATACACCAATATTAACACACAACATATAACACAAAATCACACAGGGATGGGCACTTTGCCACATGTACCTCCCCTTGTGCAAAGCACACATGGCCTCAATGGTCACCTCCCCCCTTAAAATCACCAAAGTCTCACTCAAAGTTCTGGCCAAGAACAGGGACTTTAAGGGGTTGATGGGCGGCAATGTTGCCAGTAGCCAGGCTGCTACTGGCCATGCTCTCAGCAGACGTGCTGACAGTGGGGCGAATCTCTTCTCCCGCTGTACCACTGGCAGTGGAAATGCTGGGCAATCCTCGTGCCTAAATGCAAATATACATTGTAAACACTTGTGTTACACAGACCCGTTTATATCCCATGTACCAATGACTATACACCAACATTAACACATAACACAAAATACACACAGGGGCAGGCACTTTGCCACATTAATACACAAGTTTAAAAATCCAGCTCTGTTTGTTTTCTATTCATCATCAACTCAGTTAAAGAGAATTCCGACAGATGCCTCTGGTATATTTTAATGCAGGTGATGTCACCCGTACCAATATTGTGAATAAAGCATGGTAGCAACTCAATATGGTATGCTTGATGTCATTAATGGGGTTTCTTTGTGATGTGTTGTAGAATACAGCAGAAGAAATGTGCACTCTGTCTGGCTGGAGATCCTCAGTAGTTTATAAATTGGCATATCAATCAGAAGAACACTGGTTTTGCAGTATCCAATCACTATCAGGACCATTGTGCAATATCTTCTCAAATCCTTCGTGATGCTGTGTTCTGATAATGGTACTGCTATGGTTTCTGTAGAGTACTGATACAATCAAAGCATCTTGTTGATATTGTTCAAACTTTTCCATAAGGTTTAGTAGCAGGTGGCTTAAAGGTAAGGCTGTCGCTCATTATTAGTTTATGTCAACTCCATTCATCCTGAAAGGATTTCCCTTTTCCCCAATAGTGCTAATCAGTGTTGTCTCCGTGCTTCTCCCGTGGGATCCAAGAGGGAGAATCTGTAAGCAGACCTGATTCCAAGTCTCATGGGGATCTTTTCCATTTCTGTTTCTGTTTCACTCCCGCCTCAAGCTGTTCAGTCACCCCAACAGACTACACAGGGGAAGCTATTGAGGATTTACTGGAGCTACTTTTTATGAACATTAAAAAAATCAGGTTCTCGTTTTTTTTTTTTTTTTTTATGCTTCAGTAAGTCAGCCCCTGAGTACATTGAGTGATGAAAAATAGAAACAATACGAATTGATGTGAAGATAGGCATAGTGTAAACAACTGCGGATGCCACAATCTAAATTGCCTTGCAATTATTTTGCACTGCAGCTTATGTAAGCTTATGAGCAATGTAAATTACTTAACACTCACAAACACTGAGCCTCAATCATGATA
Organism: Polyodon spathula; assembly: GCF_017654505.1. NCBI lineage: Eukaryota > Metazoa > Chordata > Actinopteri > Acipenseriformes > Polyodontidae > Polyodon > Polyodon spathula. The sequence goes on from NC_054550.1 coordinate 14,430,345, forward strand.
ATGAGGGTCACAATGAGCGCTGCCTGTGCATCGGGCTATTTAGCGGCCACACTTACAGCCCAGAGGTGAGGTGAATTAGGAGTACAGAGAGCAGTAGGTGCTGTATGAGATTTTTGGAACACGAATATCAAACCAAACAAAAGAAAATATGTCAGAGGAAGGGCAGCAAAAACCTCTTGGCGCATGGAAAAGAAAAGAAATGTTTTCTGAGGAGGAGCTTACAGCTGAGATCACTCAACATGAAATAGAGTTATTTGGAAAAGCCTCAACAAACATCAGTTATGCCACTGTAGAGGAGAAAGTCGTGCTTCCAGGTAGACAGTAAACCAAGAAATGAAACGGTGGTAGGACCTGCGGTGGGAACAAAAGTGAAACTCGCAATGCAGCGCAGGCATGCAGCAGTAACGGGAGGAGGGCTGCCATCCACATCACAGCTGACAAGCGGAGAGGACAATCCGTCCCAAACAAAGTGACCCTGGGTTTGAATATGCGGGGGGCTTCTGTCTTCTCCGAAAGTTTTCCTGCTTATCCTCAACAAGAGTCAAGCGTCGCCACATCAGGAAGTGTACATACCATAGCAGCCACCCTGAGGCCAATGACAGGTCTCTGAAGATGTGTGGTTTTAGACAGCTTTTAATTACTCGCTTCTACAATGGTTTGCACCTTGTCAGAGCTGCAATCGCCCGAGTGCAATGCAAAATCCTCACGTCTCATTATAATTCCATGCTCTTTTCTTCAATTTGAATACATTTCAATGTCATTTAAATTGATTCATGATAACAAGGTGCTAATTTGATAGCGGGTGCAAAATGGTAGGTGAAAACTATTTTACATATACCACTTTTTTAGTAACTGCTAAAGTCCCACTTTACGGCAGCTAAACACAGTTTCTGGCAGCAGTATATGTATTTTGCAATATATATGTTTTACATTGGCCCCCAAATACCATGAATAATAAATGCATGAGAAATTAATTTAATTTTGCACACCCTATATGTTCTACATACATTTACACGCTGAGTTACATGCTTTAAAGTTATCGAATTTAGTTGCTGCAACACTGGGATGAATGCTTTGTGAATTTAGCCCAATGTACAGTGTAATACTTTCCACGTTTCCACGGCTTATACTTAGACGCAAATGTCTGATTACATCAAACAATTACACAAACAAAAGCAAGGTTTCCTGCCCGTGTTTGTGATTGATATGAACATAAAAGCTGCAAAGAAGTGAGTTAGAAATGCAGCAATTAATCCAAATACTCTTCTAAAAGTGTACAATAGCAACAAGTAAATATTGACTAACACTTGATTCTTTGCTTACTCTCCTAGATGCCTAATTTGTCACTAGATATACATTGGTGTAATTATTATTATTATTATTATTATTATTATTATTATTATTATTATTATTATTATTATTATTATTATTATTATTATTATTATTTTGTTTATTTAGTATATTCTTTCATCCAAGGTGATTTACAGTAATCCTAACTTCTTGTATCCTATTTCATATTGTATTTAAATATACATTTTGCATTGTAAACTTGTAACACCTATACGTTGCCTTGGATAAAGGTGTCTGCCAAATAAATAAAATAAAAAAATAAATAGTAAAATAATAATCTGTGTGTGCTAAAATGTTTTGTGTATGTCACAAATAACATAGATGAGATAATTCATAGGTATGTTGCTTAAGACTGGAGGATAATATTATTGTAGGTCTGTGTGGTAAAGAGGTGTCGTGATCGAGGCTGCCCAGCAACAGAAATAGCAAACCCAGACACTGGAGACTGCAGTTCAGCACTTCTGTACACTTTTATTAACTCACAAAAGAAACAAAAGGTTTACACAAACAAACACATCAACAACCTATTAAAAATAAAACAGCCCCCACGCTACGGCTATAGTGCATAGACAGGGAGGACATCCTGCTGCTCCCAGGCTTCTCTCTACACTAACATCTCTCCTTCTCTGGCCCCAACAACCATGCCATTGTTCTTCTTTACATGATGTAGTGTCTTCTCCAGGTGGCTAATTGACTGATTGATCAGCCAACCAGGAGCTACATTCCTAGCATTCAGTCAGACAATCAGCCTACCCAGAAAGACACCACACCAAACCAGTTATCTTATTTAAAACCATGTGGCTGTGCAAAGGGTGACCATGTTGGGTCCATGGTTTCCAGCCACAGAAACCCATATATTTCAATGGGCCTCTGCCCTGTCACAGTCTGCTGCAGACTCTTTGCTTATGGCTCAAAGTTAGCAGTGAAAGGAAAGAAACAATTTGGCATGTTGGAATCCTGCATTTGTTATTTTCAGAAGTTTTTTGTTCATTTGGTATTGTTAAAATGTTATATTATTTTGGTTTCAGTAGCTCATTGGTTAGAATGCTGGGCTGCAGTGAGGAAGGTAATATGTATGAGAAGCTCAGTTGTTAGAGAGAGTGCTGAGCTGCAGTATGGAAAGCAGTGGGTCTGAGTAGCTCAGTGGGTTGGTGGTAGTAGTCTTTGAGTAGCTTGTTAAAAAACAAATGTGCTGCCTCGATGAACCCATGGCTTAAAAAAAGTTATGTGGTCTGTTTGGAATTAGGTTGTGTTTGTTGCAAAGGCGTTAAAAGCCAGGTCAATACAGCTCTTTAACTTTGTACTGCCACAGAGAAACAGAGTTCTCTTCAGGGTTTATATTGGCTTTCCGGCAGACAGTGACTGAAGGATATAAACAGGCTGCTTTTGATTAGTTGTGGTACCCGTCAATCTTAATCACAGCAAAACGACTCTACAGTGTTGCATACAGGCCTTAATCAACTGAGAAAAGGGAGCGTACTAGTTCTCTGAATGAAGACGCAATTAAGCAGGGAAATACAATACTTTGAAAAGTGAAGAGATTATGCTTACTAAACAGCACAGACTTACATTGCATCTTATGAGATTGTCCTGAATCTGAATAATATTAAGTTAAGTAGTTGTAGAAAGAAAGGCAAGTTGCCCTGTCTTTTACCCTGCTTTCACCCTGAAGAGGAGACTTTTATAAAATGAACTAAGATACTGTACCATTTATACCAGCACCATCATAAATGATGGATTTTGAAATTATTTTTAAAAATCAAGTCATTGCCAACTTGTCCCTTTTTTAAATTAGAACTGGAAGGACTGGATTGCAGGCAAATATGGCAGAACAATGGCCATATGTGTAACTGTGGGGGCACCATTATGAATGAATGCATTCATTGAATAAGTCATAACATTTTAATCTGCTTTTACCATGGAGTAGTATTGTAAGCTTTTCTAAGTGGTGACCCAGCAGCTTCTTGTTTAATTGTAGCTGAGGTGATTGTAATCTCAAAACCACGTCTCTGCTAGACCTGGGTGGGTCAAACACAATTGGAATTGTGTCATCTATAATTCATTGCAATTACAACGTAATTCTAATTGAACCTTAGCACACCTGCATATTTTAATTAGTAATTGATCAATTACAGTTCAATTACACACCTTTCAAAACTCAATCATTCACAGTTCCTTCTTGTGTTTTGCATTGAGCATTCTTGTTGTACTTACAACCACTTTTAGTGACCCCATTTCTTTGAAATTATGTAGCATGTTTCTGTATTTCTACCTATGATTACTGCTTGGTAGAATAAACAGAGTAAACATCTTAATAATGAGTGTAGCTATGTATGCTACTTTTTAGTGTAATTATTATTGTAATTACTGCAGCATAATTGTAACTGTAATTGTAATTGAACAACATAGGGTCTGGTCTCTGCTTCCTTACACAAATATACCATGGTACCAAGCAATTACAGCCATGAGTCTATTTGGATAAGTCTCTACCAGCTTTGCACATCTGGACACTGCAATTTTTGCCCATTCTTCATTGCAAAATTGCTCAAGCTCCATCAAGTTGGATGGGGACCTTTGGTGAACAGCTATTTTCAACACTTTCCACATATTCTCAATTGGATTGAGGTCCGGGCTTTGACTGGGCCACTCCAGGACATTGACTTTGTTGTTTTTAAGCCACTTCAGTGTGGCTTTGACTTTATGTTTGGGGTCATTGTCCTGCTGGAAGATTAATCTTCTCCCAAGTCCCAGGTCTCTTGCAGACTTCAGCAAGTTTTCCTCCAGGATTTCTCTGTACTTTGCTGCATCCATTTTGCCCTCTATATTCACAAGCTTTCCAGGCCCTGATGCAGAGAAGCATCCCCATAGCATGATGCTGTCACCACCATGCTTCATGATAGGGATGGTATTCTCAGGATGATGTGCTGTGTTAGTCTTGCGCCAAACATAGCGCTTAGCGTTGAGGCCAAAAAGCTCTATTTTGGTCTTATCAGACCATAGAATCTTCTTCCACTTGGTCTCAGAGTCTCCCACATGCCTTCTGGCAAACTCTAGCTGAGATTTGACGTTATTTTTTTTCAACAATGGCTTTCTTTTTGCCACTCTCCTATAAAGGCCAGTTTTGTGAAGCACCCGGGCAATTGTTGCCAGATGCACAGTGTCTCCCAGTTCAGTCGTGGAAGAATGTAACTTTTAGAGTTGCCATAGGCTTCTTGATGGCCCCCCTGACTAATGCCCTTCTCACCCGGATACTCAGTTTTTGAGGATGGCCTGTTCTAGACAGATTCACAGTTGTGCCATATTCTCTCCATTTCTTAATAATGGACTTTACTGTTTATTCAATACCTTGGAAATGTTATATCCTACCCCTTTTGAAGAACCTTATTCAGAATTTGCTTTGAATGTTCCTTCGTCTTCATGATGTAGTTTTTGTTAGGAAATGTACTAACCAACTGTGGGACCTCCCAGAGACAGGTATATTTAACCTGAAATCATGTGAAACACCTTAATTGCACACAGGTGGACTCCATTAAACTAATTATGTGACTTCTAAAGACAATTGGTTGCACCAGAGCTTATATAGGTTTGTCATGGCAAAGGGGGTGAATACTTATGCAATCAATTATTTTCTGTTTTATATTTGTAATTAATTTAGAACAATTTGTAGATTTTATTTTTCACTTTGACATTATGGACTTTTTTTGTGTTGATCAGTGGCAAAAACTCCTAATTAAATTAAATGTTTTAATATAACAAAATGTGGAAAAGTCCATGGGGGGTGAATACTTTTGAGAGCCACTGTAACAATAAGAGACTCTCTCTACTTACTGTATATCTAACCCTAACCCTCTATGTACTTTATACCTAACCATAACCATCTACTTACTGTATACCTAACCATAACCCTCTACTTACTGTATGCCTAACTATAACCCTCTACTTCCTGTATGCCTAACCATAACCCTCTACTTACTGTATGACTAACCATAACCCTCTACTTACTGTATGCCTAGCCATAACCCACTACTTACTGTATGCCTAACCATAACCCTCTACTTACTGTATAGCTAACCCTAACATTCTGCTTACTGTGTACACTTTAAACAAAGCATAGTTTACTGCTATTGAAAAACAAATTACAGTAATTAGGCTCAGAACAAAAGTCAATTTGACAGAGGATTTGTCTTTTTTTCTCATTTTTATGTTTAAAACCCCAGGGGGATTCCAACAAGCAATTTAATTGCAGCAAGTGGCTCTGTTCTCTCTAGGAATGTAAATGGATATTTGTATTTCTGTTCCAAAGAGCTTTGGTGCTGGATATCTGTTACAGCTTACATCATGCCCTCAGTCACTGCACAGAGTAAAGCTCCTCTGAGAGGTTTAATATACTGCTAATTTATTGTTCCTCACAGCTGAGCCTTATATCTCTTGTGTCCCTTGATTGAAGGGTCTTTGTCATCCTGTGTCCCTCTCATTTTCTCTCATTTTCTCTTCTGTTGCTCCCCCTTACTAAGTACCCTTTAAATGAATCTATCATCTTTAATACCAGTCTGACAGGAAAGTAATAAAGTCTTTTGGCGATGTACTCGGCTTAGCAATTAAACCCTTTAAATTAGCTTCAATAGCTGACATAAACTTTAAGAAGAAAAAGGCATAGCACATAAGATTTCATTAAACAGTTAGATCGAGGAAATGAACAGGCTTCTCCTGAATTAGTGAATGAATGAATTATCTTTGAAAGACATAGAAATGTCCCTAATTCCTGATACTAATACACTCTCTGCCACTTAAACACTCAAACATATTAATTCCATAGCTCTGTAGAACGCATTCATTCAGGTTAGAAGAATAGCTAAATACAGGGTTGTGGATTGGGATGATGCTATAGGCACTCTCTGGTGCCACACAATCTTCTATACCGCTTTTCAGAAACCCAGTCCTTCTGCCTCAAATCAGAGACAGAAGGGTACAATAAGGCAAAAGCCCATCTTGTGTTTTTCCAAGCTGTGTGCATTAGTTTGCATTGCAGCTGCACAAGCTAAGCTCAGCCATGTGAGATATGAACTGGTGGACCATATACATTCAGTACATTTCTAATGTGTATGCAGTACGTTTCAGTTTGCATAGTTAAATATAGCTCAAGCTTTTTAGCATGCAGTTAGTTCACCTTTCATCTTTTCATGTGGCACTGTACTCTTATTTTAACAGACAATTCAGTTTGGTTAATATGCACCAAGGGCCAGATATACAGTATAATAGCATGGTCTGTCCCCCAAAGTGTTGTTGGTTTTTTTTTTTTCTGACAGGAAAATAAAAGCGGTAATGATGTGAAAGTTGTGTAATGCTTGTGTATTAACTGTCGATACACAGTAAGTGTGTTCAAAAGGCTTTTTTGGGAGAGGACAGGGTATTAGGATATTAATACCCTAGTGTTAATATCCTAATATATTAGAATTACATTAGAAGTGTGTGTAGCAAAGGAGAAGCCATACTAATAGGGGATTTCAACTTCCCCCATATAAAATGGGAAAACCCGGTGGGGAGCACGACGGACGAAATTGAAATGGTGGAAATGACAAATGACTGCTTCCTAACCCAATTCGTCAAGGCACTGACTAGAAGGGAGGCATGCCTTGATTTAGTCTTTTCAAATAACAAAGAGAGAATAACTAAAACAGAGATCAGAGAACCACTGGCAAACTCAGACCACAATATGGTCTCATTTGAAGTGATTTTTAAAACCCAAAAAGTAATGACTAAAGCTAAGGTTTACAATTTTAGAAAAGCAAACTATGAAGGTATGAAACATAGAGTAACAGAAGTAGATTGGAGTAAAATAGAGAAAACATCCACAGAAAAAGGATGGCTGTTTATTTTTAAAATGTATTACTAGGGGCGCAAAACAATTACATCCCAAAAGTAGACAAATCTAAATCTAAAACAAAATGGTTTGATCTTTTTTTTTTTTTTTAATCTGCGAAAAAATGTACTTTACAGCATGTTTAAAGGGGACCAAAAACAAAGTACACAGAAAGAGTACACGGAACTGCAAACACAAGTCAAAAAGGAAGTTAAAAAGACCAAGAGACAGATAGAAATACTAAGAAGGCTAAAACCAATTCCAATTTTTTTTTCCAATATTATAACAGCAAGAGAACATTCAAAGAGGAGGTTAAATGTTTAAGAGATACAAATGGCAAAATCATAGACAAAGAAAAAAAAAATCAAATATATTAAATGATTACTTTTCACAAGTTTTTACAAAGGAGGATAAAGAGAACATGCCCCACATGTCAACCTGTTCCTATCTAGTTTTAAATAACTAGCATAATTGAGGCAGACGTGTTAAAGGGACTAGGAGCCCTTAAAATAAACAAATACCCTCGGCCGGATGAGATCCTCCCAATAGTACTCAAAGAAATGAAAGTAGTTATTTACAAACCACTAACCGAGATCATGCAACAGTCTTGACACAGGGATTGTACCGACAGACTGGAGAATTGCAAACATAATAGTGATCCACAAAAAGGGAAACAAAACCGAACCAGGTAACTAAAGACCAATAAGCCTGACTTCTATTACATGGAAACTTATGGAAACTATAATAAGATCCAAAATGGAAAATTACCTATATGGTAGCAGTATCCTGGGAGACAGTCAGAATGGTGTTAGGAAAGGGAGATTGTGTCTAACTAACCTGCTTGATTTATTTGAGAATGCAACATCGACAACGGATAATTGCAAAGCATATGACATGGTTTATTTACATTTCCAGAAAGCTTTTGACAAAATCCTGCATAAAAGATTAATTCTCAAACTGAACAAAGTAGGGATTCAAGGAAATGCATGCACATGTATTAGGTAGTGGTTAACATGTAGAAAACAGAAAGTACTGATTAGAGGAGAAACCTCAAAATGGAGCGAGGTAACCAGTGGTGTACCACAAGGATCAGTATTAGGTCCTAATCTACACTAATGACTTAAATTCTGGTATAGTAGGCAAACTTGTTAAATTTTCAGATGATACAAAAATAGGAGGAGTGGCAAACACTGTTGCAGCTGCAAAGGTCATTCAAAATGATCTAGACAGCATTCAGAACTGGGCAGACACATCGCAAATTACATTTATTAAAGAAAATTGTAAGGTACTGCATGCAGGCAATAAAAATGTGCATTATAAATATCATATGGGAGATACTGAAATTGAAGAAGGAATCTATGAAAAAGACCTAGGAGTTTTTGTTGACTCAGAAATGTCTTCATCTAGACAATGTGGGTAAGCTATAAAAAAGCCCAACAAGATGCTCGGATATATTGTGAAAAGTGTTGAATTTAAATCAAGGGAAGTAATGTTAACTGTAGTAAGACCTGATCTACAATATTGTGTTCAGTTCTGGTCACATCACTTGCTGTTATAGAAAGAGTGCAAAGAAGAGGGACCAGAATTATTCCAGGTTTAAAAGGCATGTCATATGCAGACAGGCTAAAAGAATTGAATCTATTCAGTCTTGAACAAAGAAGAGTACGCGGCGATCTGATTCAAGCAATCAAAATTCTAAAAGGTATCGCCAATGTCGACCCAAGGGCCTTTACGACCTGAAAAAAGAAACAAAGACCAGGGGTCACAAATGGAGATTAGACAAAGGGGCATTCAGAACAGAAAACAGGGGGCACTTTTTTACACAGATAATTGTGAGGGTCTGGAACCAACTCCCCAGTAATGATATTGAAACTGACACCCTGTGATCCTTCAAGAAGCTGCTTGATGAGATTCTGGGATCAATAAGCTACTAACAACCAAACTAGCAAGATGGGCCAAATGGCCTCCTCTCGTTTGTAAACTTTCTTATGTTCCTATGTTCTTACAGACAGAAGGGATACTGCAGCTTTTATTTGCTTCTATCTAAGTCTCACTCACATTTCCCTCGGCTTCTCACTACCTGTATCCACTACATGAAGGTCAGCCCAACAGAACAAATGCAAACATGCATTCAATCAAACCTGTAATTTTACAAATTACTTTTTTTCTGTCCTACACCTGTAACAACAAAGCCACAGTTTTTAAGCCTCAAATGAACTTGAACTTGTAGTTTGTTACTTGTTTTTAACCATTTTTAAAAAAAATTTTACTTATATTATATATATATATATATATATATATATATATATATATATATATATATACAAGCTACAATCTCCTTTTGTATAAATACCTTCCTAAACCTAGTATATATTATATAAATCATGATTCACAACCAAAAGCTACAAATCTCCAAAATTCTTTTATGATATAATATCATAAGTGTTGTGTTTTCGATGTTTAGAGGAAAACATATTTATGGAAGGATTTAGGATCCAGTACACAGAAACTTTTGTGTCAAATCGTATATGGTGAACTTATTGAAAAACAATTTTAGTATATACGATCGATAATAAATAAAATTTGTGGAATTTATAACGTATTATAAAGTTAAATTATCCCGTCGTTAAATTAAATATAAAATAGGGCAGCTGGCTCTTTGAGCTTTATATATATATATATATATATATATATATATATATATATATATATATATATATATATATATATATAATCCATAAGAGTCTCACCAGAGTCTCACCTGGTAAAGGCACAATCCTGTGGTGTGCAGGTTCAGTCATCTTTCACAAATACTCAATTCATCACAACTGCTCAGTACTCAAGCTTTTTGTGGTTTTTATATTTAACAGGCTGATAACTACTAGGAAAACACCTATAAACATTGTATGGTAGACATATTAATTGCTGCAGATTACAGACACAGCATCACATGTGCTGCTGCGGGTTAGGGAGGCAGAACTGGTTGGGAATGGTCGCTCCTCATAGCGGACAAGACTGGACAGGTGTGAGCTCTGGAAGACACATGCAGGGCTGGTGTTTGTCCTCCAGGGGTTGGTGTCTCGCTGACATCCACACTAGAGTGCAAAAGAGGCAATTGGCTTGATCATGGGATCAGAGGATGTCCACTGAACCTTGTGCTCCTGAGCAGTGTGAGGAATTGCTGCTTTGAGAGAACATAACTGGACATTGTAAAATGTGGAGAAAATCCGGGGTAAAATAAAAAAAATTATAAAAATGGAATCAAAAGATATGAAGTTAGCAGCATGCGTCAAATAAATGTGAATACTGACAACAAAAAAACAAGTAAACTGGCGAAATTAAGTGCTAAGCAAATGTCAAAGAAATATCGTAACAGCGTTTCATGAAAGCGGAAGAAGCAGCTTTACAGGAGAAACAAACTTTTCAAATTAACCAAAGCCTTCTGTTCAGAAAATATACCTCAGCATCTCCTTGACGGTCAACAGTTTGGAGAACCAGGAAACTCACTTGCAGCTCTTGCTCTGCGGTGCTTAACAGGACCTGCAATAGTGTAGATGCAGAATGATCCTCCTACTCAATGTGCTCAGGGTGAAATTTTAATGTACAGCTTGTTATACCAAAATCACAGCTGTGTTTAAACAGACATTAACAATATTTACTTATTATATCCTCCCAAACAAGGGGACCAGTGATAACGCTCATAATAATAATAATACAATATACTTTTTAATGACGTGTAACATACATTTATTTTTGGACGTTTCTAGTCAATCTTGCAATATCCAGCATTGGATAGTCTCCAGTGAATTCAGAATTTTGTGAATGTGGTTTCGATGCCTGGGGACAAAGAGACTGTTAGTTTTACATGTAACTATTTTCTTTGCTCTACAGTTATAAATAGCTGCTGTCTTCTAGTGTGTCTGAGTACAGTAGCAGGCTGCCCTAATGAAGTACATCTTCACAGAGTAAAACATTTTTTCTCCCCATTTCTTCCACATATGCCTCCCGAAGGTAGATTGAAAGTTCATTTTAGGATTAAAATTGCAAATCCTTTTGAGCCTAGCAATGGTTGCTATGTCTTCCAAAAACACATTGACATAGTTATTTAAAATGTATTTGCAGGCTATATCTATCATTCATTAGCTGTACACCACCAGGAAGCACGTACACACATGTTAGCAGTCCCTATATGGTTGGGACAGTCCCAATTTCCGAGCAAATGTCCTGTGTCCTGATGCACAGGAAGAAATTCACAATATTTATCTTTGGAAGTTTTTCACAGCTCTAGGGGGTGGTAATTATTCTTCTCTCTGCTGACCCCCATGCACTGCACTGCCTTGCAGGGATTGTGTTCACATCACCCAATCTCAGGTTATTGACATGTCATATCCAGTCATATTAGAGAAGTGTACTGTTTCCTTCTTCCTGCTGCAATATGATGTGTATGATGCAGAGTAAAATGTGGGAGCCCATGGAACGTGAAAAAGTTCAGTTTGCTACACCAACCACCCCGATACCTGCCTTAAATATTTCTCCTAAGACCATCGGTGGCGCATGAGTCTTTCGTTTGGGGAGGCTATTCCACACTTTTCCACCTGCAGTTATTGAACCCAACGATCTACAATAAGATACACACACGCAATTATATATATATATATATATATATATATATATATATATATATATATATATATATATATATATATATATATATATATATATATATATATATATCTGCTTACCGATTTAAAACAAAACCACACTTTTTATTCACAAATGCACATTGCACAAAAAGGATTTACATAGTACCCTTTTCTTTCCTTTAACAACACAAAGTTGGACTCTTGACACTACAACAGCCTAGAATATACTGGCTGCTCTCTTTAAATACCCTGCACCTGGCTCTAATTTACAATGATAACCAGGTGCAGGGCATAATTACTAATATAACAATTAAATGTAATTAAACAATAAAACAATCGAATTAGCGTTTTTCAGCCTGTCCTTCTGGGAGATGTAGTTCTGTGTTCCCCAGAACTACCCTTTCTCTGCTCCTTGTCTCACAATATATAGCTCAAATTTGGTTTTCTTTTCTGACAGTGAAAACTTGGATGGAGCGCAAGCTGGTTAAGTGACTTGCTTAGAGTCACACATTGACTCAGTCAGTGGCAGTGGTGGGATTTGATCAGGTGACCGGCTGGTTACAAACCCTGTATTTTCCCCCCAGATTTATAAATGTAAAAATAAATACATATTTTTTAAAATGTGTACATTCAGATATAATTTATAAATATTAAAATATTTTGCAACTTTTCAATATTTAATGCTAGAAGCCTCGCGGCGGTCATTTTGGCGGTTTTTGGTTTTAAAATGTAATTTTCTCCAGCCGTGTAACACACATGGGGCAGCGCGTTCATGTACCTTTCTATCTGTATGTATTAAATATTCTCACAAAGCATGAAACGCAGGAGTGCAGAAATAAAGGAGCTATATTACATTATACCTAAAAGCCCCAGGAGCAGTCATATTGACGGCCACACAGAAAACAATTGTATTGTGATTATACAGAACAGTATTCTACTTTATTATTTATTTACTAGTCTGCAGTGTGCTTAGCCTGTCAAGTGCTGAATAAATGGACTGCAAAAGGTTAATGTTTTTGTTATAAATGTATAAATAAATTAATAAATAGCAAGCCAGAAATATATGTCATATTAATTGATTTGGCTGATGCTTTTATCCAGAGCAATTGACTTGTATATCTATAGTGTTTCATGTAAAAAAAAAAAATAAAAAAAATAAAACAAAGTTATACAACGAGACATTAGTGCTTCTTCACTTGTAGCATATGTGAAGTAGTGATTAGAGTGCTGTGCTCTTGACTGGAAGGTTGTGAGTTCCATCGCAGGTGGGAAACACACTGCTGCTTTACCTGGATTGGTCAAGTAAAAAAACCCCACTGTATAAATGAGTAATTGTATCTTAAAAAAAAAAATGCCACAATTGTAAGTTTGCCTGGATAAGGGTGTCTGCTAAGAAATAAAACACTCATTTTCAGGCCTGGTTGTTATAAGATGGGAGTGCCTGCCAATACCAGGTACTTTAAACTTTTCTTTGGCGTTTTACTCTGTGGTGTAGTCGAGCGTATATGCAGGTAAACAGCATTTACCCACTTTGAATTTGGGCAATATATCGTTTAACCCACTTCTCATATAAGGAATACAGAGTTTACTCACTTCTACTCTCCTGTGATGTGCAAATCCTGTGTTAAAGACAATATATTTTAATGGCGAGTGTCTGTGTTGTGTTCAGAGAAAGTGAGCGGAGTGAAGTGGTGACAATTTTGCTCACCACTCATAACATCTTTCGCTCTGCTCGGCTCTTTCTTTCATTCCGCTCTACTTCTTGTGATTCCCACTTCGCTCCCCCACTCCAGACAAAATGGTATTAAAAAATATATATAATAAGTAAATAAGCTAGCTGTTTCCCCTATGGTGTACATTCAGAAAGGAATTCAGTTTAATTGTCCTTATTAATCCCTTAACCCAAGTAAAAAAAAAAAAAAAGCCGACAGAAAGTACTCAGAGAAGTTATCTAATTGAATTTGAAGACTCTTTTCATTATTATTGTTTGGTACTGAAAACATGCATACATTTCAAACTTTGCATATGATTTGTATCAAATTAGCTTCATACAGGACTTACTTGTATCCAAATATCTCATAGGGAGCTCAAAGCAACCCACGAACACATATGAGTGAGTCGACAGGGCTGACAGGCCACCCTGTACTAATGTATGAACTATCCTTAAGAGTGCAGAAAATATAAACCGTGTTCACAGCGCTGTATGGTGCATAACCGTATTGATACCCGTAGCAATTCGTTATTGGTGTCCCACGCGTGTGCCTACATTTCTTACATTTAAAAATATACCGTGTTTTTATGTCCAGCTCCATAATCAGGGTATCAACGGTATATACACACACATATATATTATATATATATATATATATATATATATATATATATATATATATATACACGCACACACACAATACTTATAGAAAGTCTACACCCCCTTTCAAAATTTTCACCATTTGTTGCCTTATAGCCTGGAATTAAAATGCATTAAAATAGTTTTTTTTTTTTCATGTATCTACACATGTGTAACACTAAAAACTGTTCCCCCAGGACCAGGGTTGAGAACCACTGCCTTAGAGCACGGTCAAGACATGGAAGGTGTATGCCACCAGCAAACCCTGCCTAAATCAAAAATGGGATGACCGAGCAAGAAGGAGACTGATCAAAGAGGCTACAAAGAGGCCAATGGCAACTTTGAAAGAGCTACAGGCTTTTTATGGCCAAGACTGGTCAAAGTGTGCATGTGACAGCAATATCCCAAGCACTCCACAAATCTGGCCTGTAATGTAGGGTGGCACGAAGGAAGTTATTACTCAAGAAAGCCCACCTTGAATCCCGTTTGAAGTATGCAAAAAAAACCACTCAGGAGATTCTGTAGTCATGTGGCAAAAAGTTTTGTGGTCTGACGAAACTAAAATGGAACTTTTTGGCCTAAATGCAAAGTGTTATGTTTGGCGCAAACCCAACGCAGCGCATCACCCAAAGAACACCATCCCTACTGTGAAGCATGGTGGTGGTAGCATCATGTTATGGGGATGTTTCTCATCGGCAGGGACTGGGGCACTTGTCAGGATAGAAGGAATGGCATGACTTGAAGATTGCTATCCATCAGTACTCCCCAAGGAACTCGACAGAGCTTGAATAGTTTTGTAAAGAAAAATGGTTAAATATTGTCAAATCTAGGTGTGCAAAATTTAGGGACCTATCCAACAGACTCACAGCTGTAATTGCTGCCAAAGGTGCTTCCACCAAATATTAACTCAGGGGGGTGGAGACTTATCCAATTATGATCTTTCAGTTTTGTATTTTTAATATTTTTTTTTTTTTCTCAATAAAAACTTTTTTCCCCTTAACAGTGTGGTTTATGGTGTGTAGATAAGTGGAAAAAAGTCCTAATTTAAATGCATGAAACTCTGAGGCACTGACACAACAAAATGTGAAAAAAAGTTCAAAGGGGTGTAGACTTTCTATAGGCACTGTATATATATATATATATATATATATATATATATATATATATATATATATATATATATATATATATACAGTCAAACGCATTTACAACGTACCTGGGATATAACATGCACACTAATATAAAGAACCAGTATCATACAACCAAATACAATTGTATTAAATCCTGTTTAAATTCTCCTTTTAGTATGTACTCTGATAATGCATACCTCCTGTTGTTACGCACGCACTGTGATGGCATGCAGTGGTCTGTGCTGTGCATATTGCATACTCGTAGGTCAAATTCTTGCTGTTTGAACTTGACCTTGCGCTCTATTACTATAATTTATGCAGTACTGTCATGGCCAGCGCTAAGCGATCATCAATTTCAGTTAAGGACAAACTATACATTATTAGAGAAATCTTAAATGGACGAAAGCAGTAAAAATGATGTTGTCAAAGAGCTCAAGTTTAAA
The DNA here is from genome assembly GCF_017654505.1 of Polyodon spathula. Taxonomy (NCBI): domain Eukaryota; kingdom Metazoa; phylum Chordata; class Actinopteri; order Acipenseriformes; family Polyodontidae; genus Polyodon; species Polyodon spathula. The sequence continues at coordinate 14,446,121 of NC_054550.1, forward strand.
AAGCAGCAGTCGCTGACACAATCATCTAAGGCTCTGACCACATTTAGCAAAAGAATTGACAACAGAGTTCAACACCGATTTACCCGAACCCATCAGTGTTCCAGAGCATCCAGATAGCCATAATAAAACCAAGGTTAGTTTAACCCAGCTGTTGTTGAAAAACAACATCATCATCGCTGGATGACTGTATCCCAGAAACCCCTGTAATGTACACACGCTCTTTCTTTTTTCCCCCCTCATAAACGTTACTGTTTATTTTCATTGAACACAGTAGCAGAACGGAGGAGCTACAAGAAAGTGCCTAAATAATCAAAACGGGAATAATGGTAAATAAATTAGATGGGCATTTGCACAAAGGGGAAATCTGGGGCGGATAAGACATTCTTTAAGTTAATTAAAAGTCTAAATAAATACCTGCTAATATGTGATGGGATCTAAGATAATTTAAAAAGTGTTTCGGACACATTTTAAGTTTTGTGTTCTACAGTACATTAGCATATCTGACTGTACCAATGGAATATGACAAGAATAAATCCTCCTGCATTTTAATTCAGGCTTGTCTTTTCTTTATTCTCATCTCATGTAACCAGGGGGATTATGGCAACGTACTACCTCAAAGCACTAGGGGATATCGGAGGATAGTGTGTAACCAGATTCGAACACGGGTCACTTCCAGATTACAGTTAAAACAGTTTATGTAACCCAGTTATGCCGACAACTGAGTTCGAGACTACTTCCTGAGTAGGTTTCAAACTCTGCTGTTGAACTCATTGGTTAAACTATTGGTTTAAGCACTTTTAAACAGGTTTTGAACCCTTAACTCTAAAATGCTAATGTGGCTAGGGCCTAAATACTTCTTAAAATAGCGTATAGGGCATGATTACTGTACTGTACTTGAACTGACAGTTTCTATGGTTACTGACTTTTTACTGACTATTATTTTTTATTATTATTATCATCAGTTTTATTATTTCTATAATTTATTATTACTGCACTGTATTTTTTTTATTAATTTGTTTATTTTACTAATTACAGTACAGTATTATGCAGTATATTAATTACATGTTTTTTATTATTTTTTTTATAATTCATTTAGCTGACCATCTTTATCCAAGGCAACATAGAATTAAAGTATGAAATAAATAAAATGCAGAATATTACATCCTGTATAGTAATGTACAATACTAGTTACATGTTACATTGTTTTATATTGTTTCTTCTGTAATAAAACTTTATACTACATACATTGTATATGTACATTAACCAGTTAGTACTGTACTAGTTTTTTATTTTTGTGCTGATTTGGCGGGTATGTGCATGTACCTGGTTATTACATACCTACAATATTGTATACAATTTTTTCCGTCAGTACGCAACATCAGAGTTTATATATATATATATATATATATATATATATATATATATAGATATATACTATATATATATATATATATCTTTGAGACTATGATAACAGTAGGTCATGTTTTACTAAACATTTTAAAACTAATAAACAAACAATTACCATAATGAACACTTGCTTAAAACATAATAACACAATATTCATTATAAAGTTGTGTTCCCTTTCAATTCGAAAATAACCATCAACGTATGGGACATTGCCGTCAGGCAGTAGGGATTGGCTGAGCTTTATAGCAAAGCTGCCGATAGGCCTCTGCGTGAGCTGCCGTGTAAGCCCGCCCCCCCGGGAGCTTACTGTATGCAACGTGCAGAGACTCTCTTCCTCTTTTGTCTTCAGCATCGGTAGTGGTAGGTACTAGAGCTTGTAACTGACTGTACTCATTAAGCTTAGGCTTGAGAAGTTGGTTTTTGCCCCTTCTCTGAGTTTATTTCAGTTGCATTTATTGTTGTTAAATTTGGTTTATATAATTGTATATATATATTTTATATATATATATTACTTTATATATCCCTTCACGCTTTGCTTCGGCATTGCGTTTTTGTTTAACCTTGTGGTCTTCGTCTTCTCTTTATTATTATATATTATTCTAATATTTAATTGTGTGTTTTTTGGGTTTTGTATATATATTATATTTTGTTTATATATATATATATATATATATATATATATATATATATATATATATATATATATATTTTTTTATTATTAGGTCGCGCGTCGTTGGCTTTGGCAATGCGTGTAGTGCAGCCTCGGTCTTGCCTGAAGTGAGCTAGGCACAGTCAGTCAGCTGCTGGTGAAGCTAGCCCAACTCAACATGCGGGCTCAGGGCAGGAGCATCGCATCTATGGTGGTGGCCAGAATACAGCTCTGGTTCTCGCAGGCAAAAGTGCAGGAGCCTGACAAGGCCCTTTTGCTGGATGCTCCGATTACACCCAGACACACATTTGGTCCGGCGGTGGAGAAGATGTTGCAACGCTCCGTCAAGGCGCGGGAGGCATCGCAGCAAATGGCTAAGATGTGGCCAAATAAACAGTTCCAGCCAAAGCGGCCTCAGGAACAGCAATGGCGTAAGACACCGCCACAGCAGCAGGCACAACCACGGGGTAGTAGGACCTCCCCCGTAGGTCCATCAGCGCGCGGCCAGCCTGGGTTTGCAAAACTGCGGCGCGTAGAATGGCGCCCTAGAGGAGGTGGCAGGTCACGTCCTCGTGGCTCTGGCCAGGCCACTCGTGAGCGAGCACAGCCAAAGCAGCCCTGAGACATCCAGGCAGCTGTTGGCCCACCCTTACACTGTTCCACAGCTCCAGTTCTGGCAACAATGCACCAATGACATCTGGGTGCGCAAAACTATATCCGACGGGTACACCTTTCAGTTCTGTTTAAAGCCTCCCCCTTTCAGTGGGGTGGTCGTAACTGCAGTGAAGAACTCGGTTCAGTCCTCAACTCTGAATGTGGAAATACAGGCATTGCTCAGGAAGCGTGCTGTTCAACAAGCAGACCTTGCTCTGATTGACCAGGGGTTCTATTCCAAATACTTCCTAGTGCCCAAAAAGGACGGCGGATTCCGCCCTATTTTAGATCTGCGAGTACTGAACAAATACCTATGGCGGTTATTGTTCAGGATGCTTATACACAGGCACATCATCCAGTCAGTCCGACATGGTGACTGGTTCACCAACATGGACCTGACAGATGCGTACTTTCACGCATGAGCATTGTGTCCTTCCATTCGGCCTGTAACTAGCTCCTCGAACCTTTTCAAAATGAATGGGTGCCATTTTAGCTCCCTTGCGGGCTCAAGGCATCCGACTGCTGAACTATCTGGAAGACTGGCTCGTCTGCGCGCAGTCGAAGGAGCAGCTGGCACAGCACACAGTGATGGTTACAGACCATCTTCAGCGGCTAGGCCTGAAGGTCAATTCAGAAAAGAGCCGCCTCGTGCCAAGCCAACAGACCGAATTCATGGGTCTGCATCTGGACTCAGTGTCCATGGAAGTGACCTTGTCGACACAGAGAGTTGCCTCGCTGGAGCGGTGTCTCTCCCTGTTCAGGTTGAGAGAAACAATCAGCATGGAGCTGTGTCAGCGCATGCTGGGGCTGATGGCTGCCGCCTCACAAGCCCTACCTTTGGGCTTATTACACCAGAGACCCCTACAGGTCTGGTTCAATGCGTTTGCGTTACATCCGCGAAGAGACAAACACCGCAGGTTGACGGTATCCCAAACCTGCTGGGAAGCACTACGCTGGTGGAAAGTTCCGTCAAGCATCCACCAGGGCGTGCGATTGGGTCCCATCTTCCGGAGGGAGGTGTTCACGACCGATGCTTCCAACCAAGGTTGGGGAGCAGTCTAGAACGGCTCAGGGAGTGTGGTCAGGACTCTGGAGTTCAGCGCACATCAATGTTCTGGAACACAGAGCAGTGGACCTCGCCCTCCAGCACTTTTTGACAGAGCTTCTAGACAAGCACGTGTTGGTGCGGTCGGATAACACCACGATTGTGGCGTATATCAACCGCCAGGGTAGCCTACGGTCCCCCTGCCTTTACCAAATAGTAACACGGCTGTTGCTATGGGCACAGTCTTGTTTGACCTCTCTGCGCACGGCTCACCTACCGGGCAGAGCCAATTATGCAGCGGACCTCTTATCCAGAGGAGGCCCTCTTGCAGGGGAATGGTGTCTCCACCCTCAGGTGGTAGAGCGCATTTGGGAATGGTTCGGCATAGCACAAGTAGATCTCTTCGGTTCACGAGACCACGCATTGCCCCCAATGGTTCTCGGTGAGGGACCCCGACAGACCCCTAGGAGTCAATGCACTGGCTCACAAATGGCCGTCAGGTCTCCTATATGCGTTTCCACTGATTCCGATGCTCCCCACCCTCTTAGAGAAGGTCAGGGTAGAGCAAGCGACAGTGATCCTGGTTGCTCCTCGGTGGCCTCGGAGGATATGGTTTCCGAACTTGGTGCAGTTGCTGCATGGTCAACCCCGGGAGCTTCCCCTGCGAGCAGACCTATTGTCCCCGGCCGAAGGACAGCTTTGGCACCTGAAGCCCAAGCTCATGCTCTGGAGCACTTGTCAGCCTTAGGGCTTTCGACGGTGGTGATTTCGACCATTCAGAGCGTTAGAGATCCCTCTACTAGGTCACAGTACACGTACAAGTGGCAGTTGTTCCAAGATTGGTGTCTGGTGGGGGGCCATAACCCAATATCTTGTCCTATGGCAGTGATATTACAGTTTCTACAGAAACTGTTAGATGAAGGGAAATCTCCCTTGCCATATACGCATTAACGGGTTATCACCAGGTTGCCATTTTCTGGCATCGCAGTTCCTCAAAGGCGCAAGACGTTTGCGACCTCCAAGGACGACCAGTTTACCGTCATGGAGCTTTGACGTGGTGCTAGAAGCCCTTACCAAGGCACCATTTGAGCCTCTCCACACTGTGGATATGAAGCTCCTGTCTATTAAAACTGTGTTTCTGCTGTCAGTGGTGTCAGCTAAATGTGTCAGCGAGTTACATGCACTGTCAGTGCATCCTTCATGTACTCGTTTCGCAGGAGACGGGTCTAAGGTCTCCATGCGCCCAAATCCAGCCTTTTTACCAAAGGTCATATCCCCGTTCCACATGAACCAGCCAGTTGAGTTAATGGCGTTCCATCCTCCTCCTTTTTCTTCCCCAGAGGAAGAACGGTTACACATGCTCTGCCCTGTGCGGGCATTGAGGTGTTATATTGACCATACAACGGCTGTGAGGCAAACAGAACAATTGTTCATATGCCATGGTTCTAAGACCTTGGGTCAGCCGTTGTCTAAACAACACCTTTCCCATTGGATAGTGGATGCTATTAAATTAGCTCATGAATCTGCAGGCCTTCCACCACCAGGGCAGTAGAAGGCGCATTACGCTAGGGGTATGGCGACATCCTGGGCCCTCCTTAGAGGGGTGCCGGTGTCTGACATTTGCACGGCAGCCAGTTGGGCTACACCGTGTACTTTTATGAGGTTTTACCGATTAAACATACTGGATTCCTCTGCTCCACTATTTGGAGCATCTGTACTACACTCTATGGCACCTTAGGATGCCAGTATGGTGTTTACTATTCCACCTTAGGACAGGTGTCATTGCGAGCATAGACGCTGAGGTGCAGTTCCGCATATGCCTAGATGTATTACCTACGCAGTTGCGTTATGATGTAAGTCTGTCCTACTGCCGAGAATCCTCCCTCGCGACGGCTTGGGTACACTGTTCCCTTATGTTGATGGTTATTTTCGAATTGAAAGGGAACGATAGGTTGCGGATGTAACCCCGGTTACCTGAAAGAGAAAATAACCATCAACCTGAAAGGTCGCTCCAGCCTGAAGAGCAAAAGAGGAAGAGAGTCTCTGCGCGCTGCGTATAGTAAGCTCCCAGGGGGGCGGGCTTACATGTCAGGTCGGGCAGAGGCCTATCGGCAGCTTTGCTATAAAGCTCAGCCAATCCCTACTGCCTGACGGCAATGTCCCATACGTTGATTGTTATTTTCTCTTTCAGGGAACCGGGGTTGCATCCACAACCTATCGTTCTTATCTATAAACAGTAACACGTTTAAAGCTTGGGACTCGCTGTCTGTAGCTTGGTGTTGTTTACATTATTGTCAGCATATTTCAATTGAATTAAAGCTGAAATTACTTTTTTAAAAACACACTTTTCTTATACTAATACAATATTGGTGAGCGATAATCAGTTCGTTTGAAATCCAGGTTTCAATCACTGATAACAGGTACACAGGTGGCGATTTTGTGAGTGCCGCAGGGTTCAAGCACCAATGTGGGAAAATAAGGTCCCGCACAGTGCAAATAAATCACCTGTCCTCTCAAATTATAGTGTGGATGCTTCACAAGCAGAACTGTTATTGCAGCATTTAAAAGTATAAAATCCATTTACACAAAGTCTCCCAGCTTTCTTGAAAAGATCTGCATTTCCCTTGTTTTTCTTTTGTATTTCTTTTGCTCTCATTAGTATCTATAGTAAAAACACTGTCTGTTAGTTCCCTTTCCATTTGAAGATGGCCACCAAAACATTGTTATGGGATACACTCCTGCCTATTGATAGGTGTCGCTCTTTCTATCAAAGCTGACGATAGGGCCTATCCCCTCGGTCCTGCCTCCTAAGGGTACTTAGCCGTCAAGCAGGGGAGATTCATTCTCTTTCGCTTTTCTCAATTGGTACGGTAAGACCTCTCTATTGCATTCAGTCTTCTTTTCTCCTAAAAATTGCTGTGTAAGCTACTGCTAGTTCTCCTGCACTTTGTGCTGAAAGCTGACCGTCGCCGCTTTTCCCGGAATCAGTGGTTTAAAAATTCTTAGCCTTTTTATTCCATTTCTGACTATCAGCACCTGCTCTCTCCGCGTGTCAGGGTGTTTCTTTCTGTCTGTCTGTCTTAGTACGGTATGTATTATTGTTAAGAATTGTGTGTGTTTTTCAACCTTTCTTGCTTCGGAGAGCACTGTTACACCACTGGGCCGGGCTTGCCTTGTCCCCGTTGTCAAGCTAGCCCACCAGCCGCCTGCCGGCTGCGGTTGGGCCTTGTATTGATTGTAGCTACGTGTCCCCGTGCTCGCGCAGAGGACTAGCCGCACCGTGGCTACTTCAGCCGGGCCAGCCATATACTCCTCACCGAGGCTTCCCTCGTTGTTGGGTTGAGACGCACGCGGGCTGCACATGCCTACACCTCTGGTTTAGATCACTCGATCTACAGACAGTGTGCTGTCCCCCATCTGTCCTGTAATATTTAACTGTGTGTGTAAGTCAATCTCCCGCTGCGGCTTCGGCACTGTCCCCGTGTTGTACACTACGCTCTGCTCAGGCATGTGACCACGCGGTCAAGGTAGCCACTGTGCACAGCTGCCCTGGTGTTTTTTAAAACCGCGGTGCATAAGACTTTTGTCCGTGCTACTTCAGTACCACGGTGTGCACGGTGCTTATTGACTATAAACCCGCCACGGCTTCGGCCCTGTCTTCCTATTGTACACTACACACTGCTCAGGTGTGGGACCACGCGGTTAGGGTAGACACCGTGCCTAGCTGCCCCTGTGTTTTTTAATACCACAGTGCGTAAGACTCTGCCCGTGCTACTTCGGTACCACGGTACGCATGGTGGCCATTGTCTCGCTGTACCAATACAGGCTAGCGCACTGGTGCGGCACGGTACTCTGTGCGCTCGGAGCGTGCAGTGTCTGGCACTGCACGGTACTCTGTGAAAGCGGTAGCCCGGTGCATATTATACTGGTGCTACCCAGTGCAAGCGGTGTGCATGGTATTTATTGTTGCATGGTACTCGGTGCACACGGTGCATGTAGTACTCGTTACACAACACTCGGTGCCCACGGTGCTCGGTGTACGCTGTGCACGCGGTGTTCAGGGCGCACAGTGGTTTTCTGCCCTGTGCTATGACGGGTTGCGCTGGCTTTCGCCCCATTCTGGACTTGCGGTTTCTCATGCCAGTTTCTAAAACAGAAAGGGTTCTACATGCTGACTCATCGTCACATACTGGTCTGTCGGGCGGGGCGACTGGTTCACCACAGTGGACTTACGGGACACGTATTTTCACGTTCCCATTTATCCACAGCACAGCAAATATCCCAGCCGCTGCAAGGAGTCAGAGTGATTAATTACCTCTACGACTGATTGATCTGTTCCCAGTCGAAGGAGGGATCGGTGGCCCACACGGCGCTAGTGACGGAGCATTTAGTGAAGCTGGACATCACCATCAACGATGCCAAGTGTCGGCTGATGCTGTTGAAGTGCATAATGTGTGTGGGGCTCCGGCCGGACTCCACTACGATGCACGACATACTTGTCGGAAGACAGGGTAGCAGCTTAACAAAACCAACTCTCCCTGTTTCGGCAGGGATCGAGGGTGCCAATTGTTTTGTGCCAGCAACTACTGGGTCTGATGGCAGCAGCAGTACTGCGCATGTGCCCGCTACAGGCGTTGCTCAATGCGTTCTGGTTACATCCCAAATGCAACAGGCACTGTCGGCTGACAGTGTGTCTCACGTGTACGGCGGCACTGCTCTGGTGGAGGATTCCCTCTCACCTGCGCCAAGGAGTCCGAATGGGAGTGGTTTACAACCGCAGGGTGGTGACGACGGATGCCTCCAACTCGGGTTGGAGCGTGGTCTGCGAAGGCAGAGGAGTCAACGGACCCTGTTCAGGCCGCTAGACATCCCTGCATATCAACATGCTGGAGCTGCCCGCAGTGTTCTTTGCCCTCCAGCACTTCCTACCCATGGTGCGGAACAGACATGTGCTGATCCGCACAGACAATACATCAGTGGTGGCGTATGTCAACCATCAGGGTGGCCTTCGGTCCCCAGGGTTGCATCGCCTAGCCTTCAGGCTTCCGATTTTGTCCCAACAGAACCTAAATGTTCCTTTGGGTGATGCATGTTCAGGGTGTGGAGAATCGGGCAGTGGACCTCCTCTCGAGCGAGGGCCCACATCCATCGGAGTGGCGGCTCCACCCTTAGGAGGTGGAGTGCATTTGGGAACGTTTCGGGAAAGCACAGATCAATGTCTTTGCCTCGGTGGAGACGACACACTGCCCCCTATTGTACTCCCTCCATCACTACGGCTGTCCACTCGGCGTCGACACCCTAGCCCACGTATGGCCCAGAGCACTCCTTTACATATTCCCGCCTCTGCCTTTGCTCCTGGCCTTTCTCAAAAAGGTCCGGTCAGAGAACGCGTCAGATCTCCTATTGGCCCCCAGGTGGCACAGGAGAATCTGTTTTTCATCCCTGTGCCAGCTATTGCCGGCCCTGAAAACTTCACTGGGATCTTCTCAGTCAGGCGAGAGGCACACTTTGGCATCCAGAGCCGGGTAGGCTCCAGCTATGGGTCTGGCCCCTGAAAGGGACTGTTGGTCAGCCTGAGGGCTGTCAGACACGGTCATGGGTACACTGCAGAATGCTAGGGCGCATTCCACCAGGTCACTGTATGCCTATAAGTGGATATGTTTGGTGCCGTACTAACAGTCATGATCCAATCTCCTGTCTCATGCCTGCCATCTTGCAGTTTCTACAAGATCTGCTTGAGGCTGGTAGATCACCTTCCACACTGAAGGTTTACCAAGCGGTTATTTCTGCTTGCCATGCCCCCATTGACTCAGTGTCCCCGGGCGCGCACTTTTTGGCTACCCAGTTTCTCCAAGGCGCTCGGCAATTGCACCCTCCTAGGAGGGCCACTCTCCCCGAATGGAGCCTTGAGATTGTACTGCAGGCTCTCATGCAGGCTCAGTTTGAGCCTATATACTCCATCAAGTTGAATCACCTGTCCATGAAGACAGCCTTCCTCTAGATATCACCTCCGCAAAGCAGGTTAGTGAGCTGCAGGCGCTGTCTGTGCATAGCTGTTTGCTTATTTGGGATGATGGTAGCAGAGTGTCACTGCGTGCAAACCCTGCTTTTCTCCCGAAGGTGGTTACAGCCTTCCACGTGAATCAGTCCATGGAACTGGAGTCCATGGAACTGGAGTCTGAGGAGGATAAGAAGTTGAACCTTCTCTGCCCAGTTCGGGCATTGAGATGTTATGTGGATAGAACGAGAGCGCTGCGTCAGTCTGACCAGCTGTTCGTCTGCCATAGAACACGGACCCTGGGACAGCCCCTCTTGAAGCAATGACTGTCGGATTGGATTGCGGACACAGTCTCTACTGTGTATGATAGTGCTGGCTTACCCCCACCTGGGCGGATAGCCGCACATTTCACGAGAGGTGTGACTACATCATGGGTCCTCTTTCGAAGTGCCTCCATTGCTGAGATTTGTGATGTGGCTAGCTGGGCTACCCCGCATACTTTTTCCATGTTCTACCGCCTGAATGTGGTAGATCCCTCATTGCCTTCTGTGGGCATTAGGGTCCTGAAGGTTGCACGCTCACACCGCTGACCTTGGTCAGGCAGGACTTAGCGTCCCTCATATGCTGTCGTTCTTTCTTCCCTCGCGATGACTCTGTTACATGTTTCCCGTTTTCTCTTTCAGGGAACCAGGTTTATGGTAGGTAAACTAACGTTTTGGCAGATTCTACTGTACTTATTAAAGTGTTTTTCTCCCACTGCTAACAAAAAAATAGCCACCTAGCTAACAATTTCATCCTTAAATTGTGACTTTAGTGAAGACCGCATGTGTACGTGACTACATTAATTATTATAGATAGTAATTCATAGACAGCTAGCTAGCATTACTGTAAACAAAAACACATGTAGTGCACAATAAAAAAAAAAAAAACATTTAATTTGTGTCATCGGTGTCAGTTTCAGACGAAGCTTCATGGTTGGCAAGGTGACACAGCTGAGAGATTTTTTTTTTCTCTGTCTTCTTGTCTGGTGCTGTTAGTGTCAGTTTCTCAGCATACAATACAGTAGTTGCTCAGTAACGAGGTACAAACAGGTGATTGTTTCATCTGTATGAGCGTTTACAAAGGTGCTTTGTTAAAAAAAAAAATGTAATTGTTTTTTTTTTTTTTTTTTTTTTTTTTAACAAAATAAAATCTAAGACCCCAACCGATTCTAACTTATGCACTTCATATAAGGACTAGCAAGTTTACATCAGGACTAGCAAGTTTCAAAAGGCTCAATATTGTTAGCGTCTAACAACGACATTATTGTATTATGATTGATTTTAAGCAATTTATTTGATTAACCCTCATTAGTGTGCCTGTAAAAAAAGCAAGCTTGAAATTTATAACAAAATAATTATAATAATAATAATTGCCTAAAAGTAATTTTTGTTTCCAGAATTATATTATTTGATGTCAAATGTGTGAATTTTTGCTAAATCCTTGTGACTCTGATTAATCAATTTGCTTAACTGAGTGGAATGTGGATATGTCTTGTTTTATAAGAAAACAGCCCATGGATATATAGCTTCTGCTGCAAAACAAAAAATAAAATGAACAGTTTTTAGAGTTTCAATACATTTTTATTTTGTTTGATTTTAAATTTTTATTTCTTTAGTTTTCCATTAGAAAAACACCTAATGTGGAAATGTCCTCTCCCCCGCTCCATATACAATTGGCTTACTCTGCTCTGCTCACACTCTGGGTGTTCTAGCACGTGAAATTGACAGCTGAGACCTCAATCAGAACTGTGGCATGAGCAGGAGGGTGTGGCCACTGGACAGCGTGTTCTTTGTGTGTGTGTGTGTTCTGTGATTGGTTGTTTATGATCTGTTAATGCTCATTGTTAGGTCTGCAGGACCTGCATGGTGGTGCTAGTAGCCTTCATCCTAGTCCGCAAAAGGACGATCACAGAATTTTTAATCTCTGATTCCATTACAGCACACCATGCCGGTGCAGTGTGCTGCTCTTTCACTTTTCTATAAAGCACCTTAGACACACTGTTATGACTGATTTTATTAACCACTGTTTAAATAATTGCATAAGAGAAGTTATAAGTATATTTATTTCATGCCTCCATCTGCTGTTTTAATTGCATTTGGTTCATTCCAGACACCACCTGATAAATGATCGCAACAAACCCAGCAATGCTTTATCAACTATTGGTTAAAAAAAATAAATGAAACAGACATATTTATTATATAAGGTAGGCTATGTTAGGTAGATGACAGTTTCCTAATATTACGAAGGTGGCTCTTTTGATAAAAAAAATAAATAAAAATGAATACATAATAGTAATAGTTGCCTACTTACTTTGAATATTAACTTTTAAATATTTAGCTGTGCTGTTTTGAGAATAGACCTATACAGTGTGTATCTTACTGGTAATATATTTGTTTTAATTAGTCATGGCCCCAAAAGAATCACTATACTCTCATTTTGGCCCCGAGAAAAATATTCTTGATAACACCGTGACCTGCAATGCCTGGATTATTTTTTTTGGAATTATAAAATATTCAAAACGAAATCCGCCCATTGAGGAATACCATTGTGCAACTATCTGTAACACAAGTTAGCAGAATCAGCATCGCAATGAGCCACAGGCCAGACCCCAACAGCAGCAGGAACAACATCATTGGGACCAACAGATAAACAAACAACTCAACAACAGGAAAATTACATGTCATTTATTCACAGTCATAGCTTCAGGAAAAACTGAGCAAACTGCCCCCTCCAGAACAAGCCTTGCCAGATGACTTGGAACTCCACATCCTGGTAAGTAGTGCACCGACAAAGTCCAAAACTTGAAGACATTGTGGATGTAGATAAAGTATATAATGTTTTATGGAAGTTGAAGGGAAATCAATCCTTTCTAAAGACATCATCTTGCCAGAAAACCTCAACTTGCCTCAACTTGCTTACTAATCACAACTTGAATGAATTTCACTGTTATTCTGAAAATGAAGAAGAAGATGACAATGAAATCACTGTGGAGGAAACAACCAAAGAACAACCTCCCCCAAACCAGATGAAGAGGCTGTCATTTATCACAATTACACAATGCATCCCATACACAGTGAAAGAAAGAAAGGTACAGCTGCTTCACATACAGGATGATGCTCTAGAAGACTGGGGGGAAAAACTAGACCTACTGTGTTTCCCATACTTGTACACTCATGGAATTCATGGAATGCATGCTGAAGGGACTCCCCACTTTAATCCAACATAGTTTGTCAAAGCTTCATCTTATGGACTGTGGACTGCCCTTGTAACTTCCAGAGAAATGTGCTGAAAAAAATGAACACCTGTAAGGCTGACTGCCGTTGTACAGCTGGACTGGAAACTACTATACGAGTCAAAATAGGCTGCAAACTGGTGCTTTGCAAGAACACTGACTGGCTGCCACTGGCTGCCTACTATCTGGAAAACACAAATATGGTCAAAACCATAACCATCAAATTTAACAATGGAGTCACCCATGCCTTTGAACATTACTCAACATTTCAAATCAAGGACAGTCTACATTGTTCGAGAGCAGTTCCCAGTCAATTGTGCTCATGCAATCATCATTCACAAATGCCAGAGTATGACTCTAAAAACACTTATGATGGATCTTGGTAACTGACAAAGTTTTGTTAGTTACATCCTTAAGTGGTGTCCACCTTATCAACTTTTTGATCCCACCTCATTAAGGCACCTCAAACTGCTGGTGCAGAGTACAATAGGCTCAGAGAGATTTATTGCCCAAAGTTGATAAGCTTGAAGGAGACCAACACACTCAAGGGACACAACGTAAAATATCGAGTGCATTTCATTCACTAATGTTCAGGAACAGCAAAAGCCTTAATCTTCTAGGAGAACACTTGCAGTTACATATCCATTCAGAGGCTTGAGCAACCCAAATTTCACCTCATGCTATGCAAATGCAACATTGCATTGCCTTCTTCACTTGCAACCTCTGAAGGATTCATTAAAACACAGTCAACAAGATGCTAGCAGGTGCTTTGTTCACAACTATGATCATTTGGTATCCACTGCATCTCTAACTACTGTGGATATTTGTTACTTCTTAGGAGAACCCTGCAATAGAGGTGAGCAGCAAGATGTTGCAGAGTCTCATCAAATTGTCTGATATTTATCCTGAAGTTTCTCGCATGGTTTCAGTCACAATAAGTCATGACATTCTATGTAGTAGATGTAACTACTTCTCATCAAACCGACAGGTGTTGCATGTTTACCCTCTACATGTACCTGCTGCTACAGATTCCATGTGTTTGGAAGAATGATTGCACTCCAACTTAATCTTTGGGTACCTGAACCAGACAAGACCGTTACAACTTGACACAATGCCAAGTTTACTGCTAAGCAGAAGAGCAAAATTACTGTGGACAACAGGAATGACCAATTATCTTCCATTGTCATACACCAAGGTCAGGGTGTTACTTCAGGACACTAGGTGTCTCTTTGGGCTGTGGGTGCTACTGTAAAATGGGTGCATCAAGTGATGCAGTCATTGAAGTCAAACCATGGTCCAATGCAAAGAACATGGATATGGCCTTTTATGAAGAGATTTAATGCTTTACAAATGCCTTACATTGGCTAAGTTCATAACACTTCTATAACAAGGAGAATGTTTTTTTTCAGCAGTAAAATGTGTTAGTATACTACCCTTTATGTTGTAAATGTACCTTTTTAACCATTCATAACATTGTAGTTTTGTACCTACCAATATCAATATATATATATCAATACCTACCAACACAGATTGTTTTCACCACTCATGGATGTACATTTTCGACTAAAAAAAGAATACAATGTTTACACTTTCACTTAACAAAAACATTGTCAATGTAAAAAAAAAAAGTTAGAAAAACACAACAGCTGTTTAAAGTGGTGATATCAAACACAAAAGCCCAAGTTGGGAGAAGCAATTGGGGCAACCTTCTCAAGCATCAAGCAAATAGGCACAATTGGAAAGATGCTGGGGCCCAAGAGTCACACAATTGTTGCTTCTAACTTGGCTTACTTCAAGAGGATTGTGACCATTCCCTTATCACAATCTGCAACAGAAAACATTGATAATGCACAACCAAAAAAAAAAAAAAAATGCTCCAACACCCCAACCCTGGATTTGCAATGGCTGCCCCATCAACTGTCACTTCCAATACACTTATCTTGCATTCTCATTATCCCTTACATTCGAAGCCATTATTGGTCTTGTTCATCATCTTCATTGTTGGAAATATATTGCTTCATGCTTTTTCAGGTATTCTTGTATGTATGGGCTAAATGTCTGTCCATGTGTGCCCTGATCTACCTGTGCCGTACCTGCATGTTGTCCGTGTGTCTTCCTAAAGCATACTTGTCTGCGCCTGTGCTGACACCTCTCCCATTCCCAGTCTGTGTTGCGCACTTTCCTTGGCACATATGTGTCTAAGCATCTTTATTCTGGTTACAACTCAGCTGATAAGGGAATGAGCATTTCAATGTAAAATGGAGCGATAAAGTGGAGAAGTCAAAAAAAGAAGCCAAGTTAGAAGGAACAATTCTGTGAATGTTGGGCCCCAGCACTTTTCCACTTATGCCTATTACCTTGATGCTTGACAAGGTTGCCCCAATTTCTTCTAACTTGTTTTTTTTTAACATTGACAATATATTTATTATAGATGATATACAGTAGAGGTGATTGTACACACATTTTTACATATATCTGGAAAACTGCTTATTGAATTGTGGTGAAACTTGGTAAAACAATATATTACATACTTATATGGATTGTGAGCATATACAGGTAGTGGACAAAAAAATGGAAAATGAGGGAACCAAGTATATTGAAAGCAAGGGCTTCCACACAGGTGTGGCTCATGCGTTAATTAAGCAAATAACATCCCAGCATGCTTAGGGTCATGTATAAAAATGCTGGACAGGCCTGGTTGCCTGTAATTATGGCTAGCATGGCTGGAAGAGGAGACCTCTATGACTTTGAAAGAGGGGTGATTCTTGGGGCGTGTTTGGCAGCTCAATTTGTTCATGTTTCACGAGCAACCGTGTCTAAGGTGATGTCGGAATGGAACTCCGAGGGAAAGACATCATCAGAAAGGGCAACAGTGGGCAGAAGCGCATATTCCAGGATCGTGATATCCGTGCATAAATTCGAAGTGCAAGGCAAAACAGGCGAAAAACTGCAGATCGATGGACTGCAAATTTCAACTTAGGGCACCAGCAGTCAGTTTCATCAAAAAAGGTCTGCCCAGAACTCCACAGAGCAGGACACCATAGTGGCCCAATGCCCTATTAAGTGACTTTACATTGGTGTTTCCATTTTTTTGTCCACTACCTGTATGTCAGTAATTTTAATATACTTTACCATGATGCTAACACTTATTTGCTAACCTAATGACATGTAGGAGTTAATATCACTTTTCAAATGTTCATTAACCCTCTGTCAGCAGCAATAATTGAGCTCAGACTGAAGCAGAGAGTGGTGCACATGCAACTCACATACTGTGGAAGGGTGGTGGGTAATTCACTGACACGGGAGACAGAACAGATGTACTTGAAACACCACACCGGTGCCCAGTTTTATTTTTCAGGAGTACGCTCTTTTTACCTGCAGAGGGCACTGTTGTCCGTGGCCTGTCTATCCACGATGATAGACAGCACCATGGGAATACCAAGGCTGGTAAACAAATTAAATGCAGACGCACTCGCAGGTGCTCAAAATAACAATGAAAACAGAAGGCGAAAGGAAAAAGGAAAATAAAACAGTAATAAACCTACAAATAAAAGGTGCTGAATTTGACAGCGTTATCCTGGTCGTCGCTACCAGCACGACTCGGATCACCGACCTACACTAGTGGATCCCTCAGCCTGCTCTAAACAATATTTCAGGGATCTGCCCAAGGGTTCCCCGCTGTCACTGTCTTGCTTTTGGTTTTTTCTTTCTCCCAGCTGGTTCTCGGTCCTCGACCAGCGCTTCCGCACACTCAACGTGTGTAAAAGGGCAGATCTGAGGAAACAGTAGAGCATTATCTTATAAGGCTAACAAGCCATTCAGAGGGAAAGTCCACACCCCATTTCCCACCTCCCTGTATCACTGCCATGACTCACAGGCGGTTATTGGACGACAGCTGCCCTCTTCTTGCAGCACTACGAACACGCCAGCAGAGTCAGCACAGATCTCCCCTTGCTACACATACATAAACTCGGTTAACTTAGAATTGATTGCAAAAACAACACAGAACTGCTTTATATTATTACTTAAACAGCTCTATATTAAATAAACATTATTTTGAAGCGCTGAATGTTTTTTTGATAGTTTATTCAACAATAAATTACTTTATATATATTACAGGTCAGCACATGTACTCTAAAACCTAGGTTTGAAATTACCTGATGTTACCCGGGTTTTGATTTATTAATTTGAGAAAGAAAATGTAGAAAATATGACAAAACAATTGTAAGTGTGGGTACACAGGTATTTTGTCACAGATAGAAAATCTGGAACTAGGTACCCGCTGTGGAAAATACCCGGATGCCCAGGTCATTTTCGAGTAATGATTTATTTTTATTATTTAAAATCAAAATCACAAAATAAAGTTGCCGATTTTATCAGGAAGTTATTGAGATAACTTTTAGGGCATACAGTGTTGTTTTGATTAACCACAATGGCCACCCTACAGTAGTCAAGTTATAATTTCTGGTCATGAATTAGGGCACTAAGTGTTTATTTGAGCTCCATTTGTTTGTTTTGTTACTCCTTGATGAGTTTTATTTTCCCTGCTTTTCACCATTAAGCATCCTGATCCTAACGCTGGTAACAAGCAGTTCAGAATGTTAAATCAGCTGAAACAGTGCAGTATTTGTTATAGTTCTTTTCTGTTTTGTTTTTCTTTTTCTTTCACAAAAGAGGATGCTTTGTGTATAAGGACATTACTGTAGCACTGAGGCACTTCCAAAATCTGTGCATATGTATCACAATACAGCAGAAACATGCTTGTGTTGAAGTCTCCTCTGAGGTTGTCATGGTAACCAAGAACAGGAAGTAGTGCCATTTTGGAAACTGTCCATAAGGCAACTTTGCAGAAACTTGTATCTGTTTCTCTGAAGAAGCCAGCTGGAATCAAATGGGACACAAGCTCTGGGGACTGGGAATTTGTTTATTTATTTAATAATGACATATTTTAGATTTTCTAGACTCAGATGATTGGCAATATAATTATAGCACACCATCTGTGATCCTTATGTACAAATCTGTTTTTGTTGCCTTCTATAATATTGAAGCAAAGCAGGGAGCTTAAAACCATCATTGTCGGGTTCTACCCAGGAATGGGACGGATATGCTTGATTTAAGCTGTGGGACTGTTTTTAATTATAGTATAATTTTATGCATTTTGGAGGGCTGGTGATTTTTGAATCACAGTGAATTTCTGTCTTTTTTGGAGAGTATCAGCGCCACTACGGTGATCTGATTTATTATACTGAAGTGAGATGGCTTAGCCAGGTCAACTTATTAAAGAGGTTCTTTTCACTGTGAAAATAATTTAAATGTTTTCTGCAGAAGGAAAGAGACATGACTGTCTTGGGAGAAATCGACTGGATTGCTGATCTGGCTTTTTGACTGATATCACAGGACTGTTAAATGATTTAAACCTAAAGTTACGAGGAAGTCTGCATCTCATTTGTGATTTGTTTGAGGCAGTGTGTGCATTTGAAATGAAATTAAAACTTCACAAACCAGCTCGAGAAAGAGCAGCTGACACACTTTGAAACATGTCAAGAAGCCTTTCAACTTGAAGAGACATACCACTGGCAATGCCATGCAAGTGTCCTGTTTGGAAGCACTTTTATCTGTGAACAGGTGATTTCCCTTATGTAGCTAAACAAGTCACACCTCAGAACAAGGCTGACAAATGATAACCTGCATGCAGTGCTTAGAGTAGCCACCACTTCACTGGAGCCCAATATCCCTCAGATGGTAGCTGAGAAGAACTGCAACATCTCCCACTGATTAATTGAACTGCACCCCAAGTGAATGTACTTACTAAAAACTTAAGTTCATTGTGAAAAATTACCAAAGCTTAAAATTGGTGTTAAATAATTTTATATATATTGTGGCAGGCTGGCGAGTGGATAGAGGACCAGAGACAGACTGCAGTTCAAAAAAATAACGATTTTATTATAAACACAAAAATAAAGTGCACAAGGGCAAAATAAAGGGATTTAAACACAAATAAAGCAATACAAAAAAACAAAACTTACAAAATAACAATTTCCAGGCTGGGCAATGCTTTCACTGGATTCACGATTCACAAATCACAAAAACCACAAACACCAACCTGCTTCCTCAGCTCTCTCCTCCCAAATGAGAAGCAGAGGCCTCCTTTTATGTCAGGTGGCTGGGCGCTGATTGATCGTTAATTAACCTAATCAACTAATCAACCCCAGCCACCTGAACATAAATTAACCCCATCCCTGCCAATTTAAAAAGGGCATAGCTCTGCTCTGCCACATATATATATATATATATATATATATATATATATATATATATATATATATATATATATATATATATATATATATACAGGTCTGGAAAAAATTAAGAGACCACTGCAAAATTATCAGTTTCTCTGGTTTTACTATTTATAGGTATGTGTTTGGGTAAAATGAACATTTTTGTTTTATTCTATAAACTACTGACAACATTTCTCCCAAATTCCAAATAAAAATATTGTCATTTAGAGCATTTATTTGCAGAAAATGACAACTGGTCAAAAAAAAAAAAAAAAATGTTCATTTTACCCAAACACATACCTATAAATAGTAAAACCAGAGAAACTGATAATTTTGCAGTGGTCTCTTAATTTTTTCCAGAGCTGTATATATATATATATATATATATATATATATATATATATATATATATATATATATATATATATATATAGTGGTTTGCAGAAGTATTCACCCCCTACCAATAATGTCACATTTTGTTGAATTTTGAAAAATGAAATTTACTTGGCTGTATAAGTATTCAGCCCCTTAAGTCAGTACTTGATAGATGCACCTTTTGCAGCAATTACTGTCTTTTTGCATAGGTTTCTACTAGCTTTGCACAGTAAGATGGTGACATTTTGGCTGACTCAAACAGGTTTTCCTCAAGGATTCACCTGTAGTTTGCACTATCCATTCTCACCTCTACCCTGACAAGCTTCCCAGTCCCTGCTGAAGAGAAGCATCCCCATAACATGATGCTGCCACCACTATGCTTGACAGTTGGGATGGTGCTGACTGGGTGATGTGCAGTGTTGGGTTTGAGCCAGACATAGCGCTTGGAATTTACACCGAAAAGCTACATTTTTCGTCTCGTCTAACTACAAAACCTTTTTCCACATGTCTGCAGTATCATCTACATGCTTTTGCACAAACTCTGTACATGCTTTAAGATTTTTTGAGTAATGGTGTCTTTCTTGCCATCCGTCCATACAGGCCAGCTTTGTGTAGGGACCAGCTTATTGTTGATGTGTGAACACTGACTCCCATCTCAGACACAGAACTTTGCAGATCTCTCAAGGTCACTGTTAGCTTCTGAGTGACATCCCGAACCAGTTTCCTGCTTGCCCAGCTGCTCAGTTTGGGAGGGCGACCTGACCTGGGTAGTGTTTGGGTGGTATGATGCATCTTCACTTATTAATGATGGACTTCACTGTGCTGAGAGGGATAATTTTTTTTTTACCCTTCTCCTGCTCTGTGCCTCTCTACCACTTTATCCCTGACTTGTTTCAAAAGCTCCTTGATCTTCATGGTTGCTTTTTTGGATCGCTATGTGAGTTGCAGCTTGAAAGTCTTTATATACCTGGGGGAAATGATCTACAAGTTAAACCACTTTGACTACACACAGACTGAAACCATTTTACTAATTTTGTGACCTTTCAAACAAATAATTTGCACCTGAGCTAATTTAGAGCTGCAGTTGCAAAGGACTGAATACTTATGCAACTGAGATTAATCTGTTTTTTCTCTGTAAATCTTACTTATTTATACTCTATATGCATTTTTTAACTTTATCAATGTGGAGTAGTTTGTGTAGATTCTAATTTGAAAGCATCATGGAGTACGCTCAGGTACCAACAAAATGTGATATATATATATATATATATATATATATATATATATATATATATATATATATATATATATATACACACAGTGCCTTGCAAAAGTATTCAGACCCCTGACCAATTCTCTCATATTACAGAATTACAAATGGTATTTTGAAATTTCGTTCTGTTCGATATTTTATTTTTAAACACTGAAACTCAGAATCAATTATTGTAAGGTGACATTGGTTTTATGTTGGGAAATATTTTTATTGCTGCATATACAGTATATTACATGCCAAGACTTGCGTGGTACATTCTCAGATGGCATTTGAATAGTGTTACTGCTGCTGCTTCTGAGTTTTCTTTATTCTGTTCTCTGACTAAATAAATACCACAGTATATTTGCCAATTTTTCTGTAACTCTTATGCCAGGTTTACACTGCACGATCTTTGCAATCGGGAGACGCAGCGCCACTCACACTTACCGATTGAGCATTTTTCCTTGACGTCTGTGCTCTGAACCAACTCTAGTCAAGGTGCATCCAAAATAATGACGTGGGAGTTTGGCCGTTAAGTGATCTTCATCAGAATACCAAATTCTGATGAATAATTTGAAGACTTTTAAACTAATGAATATTTTGTACTACGAGCGAGTGTTGTTTGTTACAGGTTTAAATGTGCAACAACGTAATCTACATTCTCTATTTCTCACACACAGACGCGCACCCCTCCTCCTCGTATTTTGATTAAATTAGCAATACAAGCATACAGTAAGGGTTTGAAAGGGATATCGAATACGAGGGACTGTAGAAATCGATTGCCACGAGAGCACACACTACCACACACAGTATCTGCTTCGGCGTTAACAAGTTATAATAATTATTTACTTACCAGGTGTACCTGAAGTTCCAAAGCAATTTCACTCAATCTTTGTTCCTTCAATGAGCGATTATGATAGGAAATGTCACTTATGTCAAAGAGACACTGGTGTTCCTGCCACATCTCCACCATCCTTTCCTCAATTCTGAGGCTCCACTCTTTGCGGGGCACAACCTTTCTCTTTGTCGCTATTGTTGCTAGCTTGTCCTATTGGCTGCTGGCAGCATCATCGAGAAATCAGCTCGTAGCTCCTCACACATTTCACAAATTGCTTTTTCTGACATGTTAGAAATTTGTCGGGATGTCGTAAGAGCGTCGGGAGATCGCAGAAGCTATTAACGGGGCATCGTAGACCCTCTCACACTTATCGACCATTTTGTCCCCGACAACCTCATTTTGTCCCAGATTTTAGATAATTGTTACTATTAAGGCATAGTAGTATTAATAGATAAGTTGGTCTATGATGTCATAGTCGTGCGGTAAGACAATTATTACCGCACGGTCATGTGATCTTGTTCATTCAATCACAGCACTTAATTTATCCAAGCCATTTTATAAAATGTACTTGATCATACAGCTGTTGCAGGTAGTATAGGGTGTATTTCAACAGCTGTCAAAATGGGGTATTATTGTTTATTTTCTTTAGCTGACAAGCCTTTAGATAAACAAATGTATTTGCCTGTGAAAACCTAAGGAATAGTTTTGGGCCACAGAAAAGCCTTTGGCTATTTTGTTCCCCTTGAAAAAAGCCAGGAATCCATTTTAAAACCTCCAGCAGTGCAACGTTACAGACCAAGCTGTCCCCCTTTCTACAGTGTGTTTGTTTCTTTATTTGAAGTGTTGATTTGGTTTCGAGTTTGGGAGATAGGCCTTTTGAAATATTTCCTTGCTCCAACCTTTAGGACATGCTTGACAGCTCAAGTAATTCACTGTTGGTTAAATAAGTTTAAATAGAATGTATTGAGGATCCAGCTCTATCTGAAGAGGCTAGCTGATTGCTTGCACAGCAGAAAACCTTTATGAAACTGGCTGTGGGATTGGTGGGATATGGCAGCTGCTTCTCTGAGCAAACTATGTAATCCCTAGTATGTATGTGTTTAGACAAAGCGTTTAAAATAATGTCTTCAATTGCTTATCTGACTATTCTGTTCTGCATTTATCCATTATTTATACATATTGCTTTCGTGTTTTATAGCCTATAAGTGTGCTTGCTATTAAATCTACTTTTGTCTCAGTTAAAATTGCTTCTTTGGAGATTTGAGAATAAATCTCTTTGGAGATTTTGAGGAGATTGGACTTTTTGCTTTCTGTGTGATTGAGACCGGAGATTTAATTTCCTGATCTTCAGTTCAAAGCGAGCAAAACAGAATAAAATCTATTAGCATTTAAAAACTATCAATAAACCACATCAGGTGTATTTTGGGTAGCGGGGCAGGTAGTAATGATGCAGTGGGTTTGTGATGTATAATGCAACAGATGTGTTTGGGGTGAGGGGCAGATAGTAAGTCTCTCTTTAAGTCTATTTGTGTTCAAGAGGGAACCGCACAACATGAGTATTAATAGTGTTATTTGTTTCCACTGTTTCATTTTGAAGAGCACACAGAATACCTTAATAGAACACTAAGCTTTGAAACATCATTAAAACCTGTTCAATGTGTAGCTGGTTGTCGCTAAAGGAAAGAGGATTTATTTGTTGTTTCTGTTGAGCTGAAACACAGCCTGACTTGAGTGTAGCAGGACATCTAAAATGGTAAGCTGGGTGTTGATCATGTTTAAAATAATAAATCCAGCCCTCTATCAGCAATGGTCCCAAGCAAAAACAAACAACAGTAATTTATTATCCCCACAGTGCATGGACATGTGTTTTTCAAATGGGGGATGTTGGTGCTGTGCTATGCTCTGCGCTGAGGCTGGTGCACTGAGCATGCTGGCTTCTTGGCTGCAGCTCCCTGACTCCTACTCATCTGAAACACACTAAAAACAAACCAAAACAAACAGAGGTCCAGTACTTTCTTATTGTTTACTTGGCTATATCTGCCTGAACCAGAATGGGTTTTCGTTTTAATATTTCCTAAAAAATAGTTTAAGAGCCCCAGTGATGGTCGAGCTAGTTACACTTTTGTTATATATTAGGGGTAGTTTTCAATTGTTTAGCTAGGGAGCTAATTTTGCACTTTTTACATCATTACTTGGATTTCTTTTGAATGTATCATGGTGATATGTTTGTTTTCACTCAAACTGTGCTTTCTAATGGTTCCCATAATAAGAAGTTTGTTGTAGTTTGCAGACCCCCATTTTGAAAGTGCTGGAATACGCTCACTGTGAAAATGTTTAAATGACCATTTGTTATTATCAAAATTAGAGCGCTCTGTCCTGCCTCAATTTGAAATGCTTTCTGGGAAAATATTTTTAAGGAGCAACAGAACATGCACACACACACAGAGGAAAAACTGTTATGCATTCAATTCATGTTGTTTTCTTTTTTGTCCACCCTCAGCTGTTTAATAGTGTTTAGTTTTTCCTTGGATGTCATATTCTGTGGACTGGACAAAATTTAATAATTAAGCATTAATGTCCAAACACAGTGGTCATTACCTGCTAGCTAATTAAATGAGGCAACAACTTTTTTTGTCCTGAGCTGGAGGGGAAAGGCACTTAAATACCAGGATATGATCAGAGGAGAGGGCATGTATTCTAAACTGAGAAAAACATTTTTTTGTATGTGTTTATGACGTCATGTTTTAAATGTGTTTTTACATCTGGATTTAGGTTGCGCCACAAATCTATAACAACATTTAAAGCAAGTTTTACGATTCCAAAAGTCCAGTTATCTTTTAGATGGCAGATAATGACTATATTAAGAACCTAATTGTCTGCGAAAATCTGTGGGGTTTATAGTGCACATTATAAAAAAAAGAAGTTACATTTATATGTGCAAGTGTTTTTCTTTACAACATCTGGAACCTACATCTCAATATCACCAGGATATTATTTAAATTATTTTACAAAAAGGCATTCATTTCAAACCACAGTTTAACTAACACACACACACACACACACACACACACACACACACACACACACACACACACACACACACACACACACACACACACACACACACACACACATGCAGATACATTGTGGGTGTTTGCACATAAAGAAATGTTAAGGTGATACAAAAGAAAAGATCCCCTGAACCACAGTACCACAATGTGCTGTGTAACTGTATGTTACAGACTGGAAGCAAATTAGGCATTAATGCTTTGCAGTACAGACACAGCCTCTTAGAAACTGATAGCATACTCCCTACTGACAGAGAAAAAAGGGAACTTGTGAGAAGTTAGTGTGAGGGAAACAGAGAACAAATCAGATTTGTATTAAATATTCCGCTTTTGAATGTTCAGTTCTCTGCTGGGATTCAGTAATGAAACTTCACAGAGAGGGAAAGTATAACATGTTGCCACTCACACAGCCATATGGTGTAATTGTCCATGACTTGCAGAAGGAATGTCAGTGGCTATAGGGAGATCGAGGGTGGCCACCATAATCAGCATGATATTTACAGCATATGGCTGCTTAAAGCAGTTGAACAAGTTGTGGTTGTATTGAACATGTGTTATAACAGGTATTGTAATCCAGGTCTGGCAATGGAATGTGAAACAAGCAATGTGATTGGTCGAGCAAGGCTCTAACTGTCCATGTATTAGATGGATATGGACAGTTAGAGCCTTGTCACATATTCAACATCACTGCGCTGTTTCACAGAAAGGTACCGGTAGCCATCTTGTTTACAGTTACAGATGTACAGTAACTATAAAACTGAGTGACCAATTACCAGAAAAAAAAGGAGTTAGTAGACATTCCAATTTGGATGTAGAACAATAAATTAAATGGAAGACAGCAGAATGGAAAAAAATACCAAAAAGAACTAAACAAAACAAAAAAATCGCTGTCTTTGTGTTTTTGAATTAGTCTCTGAGCTGGAGTAAATTATTGTCTATTGAAAACAAAATTGGGGGAATCTATCAATATACAATATACAATATACTCACATATAGTATAATAATAGTATAATATTATACTTATAATAATATTTTTAGCTGTTTGTAAATGCTATAGAAAAACACAAAAAGTGTGCACATTATCCACACCTTTCTAACACAGACCTTAAAAACATAAATATTTACATTACATGACAGTAGGTGTTAAAACTTCATGCTGATATTGGACTCAGCTCTTGCCAAGATAAGCATCAACTAAGGCATAGCTTCTTTTACTGTAAACTATGAAATCCACCTGTGTTTCCTTCCATCAGATGATGTAGATATCCTTCTGCCTGGTGTTGATGGCTGAAGTTTAATGCTGGCTTCAGGGTTCAGCCTAGTTTGCGTCCCTGGCACATCAGCACACACAACAGCTGCAGTGCTGGCTCCAGGGATCAACCACAGTGCGGGGTCCATAGCATCAGTATGACACCCGTCTGGATTGAGCTGAATCTGATGTCTCTGAAAAACCAGGTTGTGGAGTGTAACAATAATCCTCAACAACCCCCTTCCACTGGGTAAACCCAGACTCTCCATCCTCGCTGTTCCACTTCAGCAGCTGGTTGAGCATACCAGAGTTTCTTCCTTTCATACACCTCACCCACAGCATCCTCCCATGGCACTGTTAGCACGTGAACAAGGCATGCTTATCCAGACCACAAGACAATATCAGGTCGAAGGCTAGTGTTGGCAATCTCAGCTGGAAAAATAAACCATTGTCTAACATCTGCCAGTGTTTTCCAGTCTCTAGCAGCTTCCAGTTGTCCTAGACGAGTTTTGGTTTTAATAACCTTTCTTGGTGGTTGCTCCCCTGGCTGGAGGAATGCTGTTCTTCATGTGTCATATATTGCTGGCATTGGTGGCAACCTGTTGGTCATGCGGCGCTTGTCTTCTAATGCTAAGGCCAAACATTGTAGCACCTGGTCATGATGTCAAGTAAACCATCCATGGCCTAGACCCACCTTACATCCTGTCAAAATGTGTCTTAATGTAGATGGTGATTAACACAAAAGGACACCACGGATCATCTCCTACCCATTGATTAAGGTTCTGTGGTGATGGGAGAACATCATATATTGATCTGATGTGGAAAATGATCCTGCTACGCTCCATTATCAATAGATCTTGCCAGCCGATCTTACGTTGTTCCACACTCTCCCATCTCGTCCATTCTCCCTGCTTGGCATGAGAAACTGCCTGTATGCACCTCATTCTCTCCTTCTGCTTTTGCACCTCGTTAACTACCAGCTTCCTTCACTGAAATGGGGCTGCTTTGTGCCATGTAGGAGGAGTTGAACTGAGACCAAGGCCTCCTCTTTCATGCTGTACTTGCCCCATGAAACCATTGGTTCGAAGGGCAGCCTTTTCATCTTCCACAGCTTTCTTTGCTGCCCATTTTCTTCCAGTTGTTAGCACTGGTGCTGCCTCCCTCACACATTTGTTGTGTGACTCTACCAATGTAATTTCCAATTGAACCTGGGCGCACCTAAACTCCTCGGTTAGAGCTGAGACTGGCAGCTGCTATATCTCTTTACCATACAGTCCCATTCTGCTGAGGCAGCGTGGAACTCCTAACTATTTCCAGACGTATGAACTGAATAACACTTCCAGCTTCTCTACTGTTGTCAAAGAAACCTCATACACAGTGAGTGGCCACAGAAGTCTTGGCAGTAGACCAAACTGAAAGCACCAAAGTTTAAATTTGCCCGGTATAGAACTGCCGTCTGTGCTCTTCAACCCTTGCACTGCTTGTTGTCTCACTTCTCCCACATGAACTTAGGTTCCCGTCATACCATCTCCCAAGACTTTTCACAGGATTCTCAGACACTGTTGGTATTGCCTCACCGTTTAATTATAGAGATGCTCCTTGAAAAATTTAAAAAAAATTATTGAAATCTGAGACAGCATTGAATTTATTTTTATTCCACCTGTCCCTCTGTTCTGCTTAGTGTCTTGCACTGAGGGGGGAAAAATTGCTTGGTGCTGTCTCAGTTCCAACCCCTGGTGTACCTTTTCAGTTGCAATGTACAATTCAATACAATATCAAAAACAAAGATTTATTGGTATTATAATGTAATTTAAAACCAATCATGTATTACAGGCTCGAGTTTCTGGTATATATGCGCTGGCGACCCCAGTCGGTCTGGCACACCATGAACTATAGTTTCTGTCCCTTGAGATAATGTTAAAAGTTTAGGATTGAAGAATATATTATAATTTCCTATATGACTATATAAATATATATATATATATATAATATAGATATATATATATATATAATATATATAAATATATATAAGTATAATCCAATTATAAAGGCAGGATTTGAGTAAACTGGAAGAGAGTACCCTTTTAAATTATCAAGCACAGAAACAAAGTCATGGTGTGCTGATCTGGCTATCAGGTCTTTTTTTATCCTTCCTTTTAGTTCTTAAAACATCCCCTCCCTATTAATTTAGAGATGACTAAGTCTTGTTGCAATTAATGCACCAAAATGTTATTCTTCTTTTAAGTTGTATCATCTGGTTGTCCTTTAAAAGTATTTGCTGTCAAGGGGTACCACATTTTTGTATGTGGGCATGTCACAAAGACGGCCAGAGTGGGTGACGACAGACCAGAAACAGGAACTGATTCAGAGCACAGGTTTTGGAATGGTGAAGTCTCTGATGCGCAGTTGATGGGCGACAATGTTGCCAGTAGCCAGGCTGCTACTGGCCATGCTGTCAGCAGACGCGCTGACAGTGGGGCGAATCTCTCCTCTGTACCACTTCTGCGGCTGTCAGCACCTCTCCCTCCTTTAAAGCCAGCAGATCTGCTCTGGCGGGACCTCTCCCCCCTTTATCGGCAGCTCCCCTGGGGGGAACTCCTGCAGCGAAACTGCTGCATGGGAAGGTGGTCTCCTGCCCTCTCCCCCCTTTATAGCCGGCAGTTCCCTCTGGGGGGATTCTGGCCACACTGACCTCTGCGGCCAAGCAGAGCTGACTACAACCCTGGCGAAGCAGTTCCAGCGACCCCAGGCGATGCGGAGCGGCTGGCACCCCCAGGCGATGCATAGCAACAGACAACCCCCGGCGATGCGGAGCGACAAGCAAACCCCAGCGATGCGGCGCGACAGGCAACCCCCGGCGATGCGGAGCAACAGGCAGCCCCAGGTGATGTGGAGCGACAGGCAACCCCAGGCGATGCGGAGCGACAGGCAACCCCAGGCGATGCTGAGTGACAGGCAGCCCCAGGTGATGCGGTGCGACAGGCAACCCCAGGGAATGCCAGGCAGGCATCCTTGGGCAAAGCGTGGCAGGCGTCATTGGGCGAAGAGAGGCAGGCATCCTTGGGCAAAGCGAGGCAGGCATCCTTGGGCGAAGCGAGACAGGGAGTTAGGACAAGCTGGGATGTGGCTGCTGGCCCTTTTCTCGGCCACTGCGGCTGGGCGGTTCTTCCCCGTGCTTCCCTCAGCAGCCTATGCAAGGGAACCCAGCAGGCATTTACCATCTGCTGGTGGACAGGGACCCTGCAGGCATTCATGCTCTGCTGGTGGACGTGGCGGAGACAGAGGCAGCTCCTGCTGCTCTGCTCCTGCCGGTGGAGGTAGCGGAGACAGAGGCAGCTCCTGCTGCTCCGCTCCTGCTGGTGGAAGCAGCATAGGCAGAGGCAGCTCCTGGCGCTCTGCTCCTGCCGGTGGAGGTGGCAGAGGCATGTAGTCTCCTGCCATTGAAGGTGGCGGAGGCAGAGGCTGCTCCTGCCGGTGGAGGTGGCAGAGGCATGTAGTCTCCTGGCGGTGGTAGGAGGTGTATCTACCCTTGTTACAGAGGACTGGTGCGGCTCTCCCTCACTTGCAGGGGACTGGTGTGGCTCTCCCTCACTTGCAGGGGACTGGTGTGGCTCTTCCTCCTGCTCTGGAGACAGCGGTGGGACCTCTCCCTCTGGTGCTGGAGACACCAGCAATGGCTCCTCTCCCTCTGGTGCTAGCGACAGCTTCTCTCACTCTGGCTCTGGAGGCAAAACCAGCAGGCATTCTTCCTCTGCTGGTGGAGACTTGGGTGGTGGATGCTCTGCCTTCCACTTCCCCTTTCCGCTTCTCTGCCTCCTCCTCACCTTCCTCTCCTGGGCCAGTTCCTCCTCTCCCTCTTGGTAGGGTCAGCGCACCACCGGGTGCCTGAACTCCCCACAGGCAAGGCACCAGCCTTGGTCCTCTAGACTACCAAGGAGGTCCTCCAGATCCTAGAAGCCATCCCTCCAGCTACAGCCTTCCATTTCTTTATTATTTATTTATTTATTTATTGTATTTTATTTTTTTTAAATCATAAACTGCAGTTGGAGGAGGCAGAGGCAGCTCCTGGCGGTGGACTGGTCTTGTGGCCTTCAGGAGAAGCTACTCTTCCGCAACCTCCACCTTTTCTTGATCGAGGGCCTTCAAAAAGAGAGGGTCTTCATAGGGGCAAACTTCCCAGAGGTGCCCATACTCCATGCAGGAGGCACACCGTGGAGCCCCTCCTTCCTTCAACTCCTCCTAGCCATGGCTGCCTTTCTTACTTCCATCCCATTTTTTTTTTCTTAAAGAATTTTCCACCCGCAGTATCCCTGGTCTGACGCTTGGAGGCTCTGTTGTCCCGGTTTTGTCACCATGTGTCACAAAGACGGCCGCAGAGGGTGACGACACACCAGAAGCAGGAACTGAGTCAGAACACAGGTTTTGGAATGGTGAAGTTGCTGTTGCGCAGTTTAATAATTAAACAGACAGAAAATAAAAGGTTTGTAACAAACAGCACACGGCACGTGAGGCCAAAATAAATAGACAAACAAAACGAACAGACACTGACAAAACAGGGTGGACAAACGCTACACAAAACAATTGATATTTATAATTATGCTTCTCTCTCTCTCTCCCCTGTTCTCCACTCCCGAACATACAACACAGAGTATGTGAAAACATGTTGCTTTTATGCAGCTAATCAATCATTCAATTGGAGTCGCGGTACAACTGCACGTGCAATTCCCCGTGCTCACATATTACATTTTACTTCCACGTGAAGTGCTGTGCAATCCCCGTGCCTAAATACAAATATACATTTAAAACACTCGTGTTACACAGACCCGTTTATATCCCGTGTAGCAATGACTATACACCAACATTTAACACACCACACACAACATATAACAGAAAATACACACAGGGGCGGGCACTTCGACACAGAGCAATAATAAGTTTGTTGTAGAACAACTGGTTGTAGCATTTATGTATTACAATACTGCATATTATGAATCCTTACATATTTATACAAACAATCTGAATATACTTGCTGTTATCAGTGATTGCGATGTCAGAATTGTATTATTTGAGAGATTGAGGACAGCACTGAAGATGTTCAGGATATCACAGTAACAGAAGCATTGGGCACACATTTTTTTAAACAAGCTCAGCTTTATTTTGTAAAAAATAAAACACTTACCAAGTAAGGATGTATCTATTCACAGAGAATCAGGGTTTTCTGGATATTTTTATTACATAGTAGTGCACCCCGGAAAATACACTGAGGGTAGCATTTTCAAAACATTTACTTTCGTCTTTACTTAACTGCTATTTTTTAAAAGAGAAAATCCCACCACAGTTGTTAAATAACTGAGAAAAAATCAACCTGAAAGCATTCAAGAGAACCTGAAATACATTACTTAATTGCTTGGTGCTAGTTGTCCGGGTTTGCTCCAATTGACAGCAATGTAAAATCATCCTCAGTATTAAGGCCAGTATGAAGCGTCTGTTAAACTACCTCTCTAATAAGACCAACCTTCTTTTTGTTTTCACGAAACTCTGAAAACTTGGATGCAACATGACATAACACGTTTATACATGTGATTTATATATATACAGTGGCTTGCAAAAGTATTCAGACCCCTGACCAATTCTCTCATATTACTGAATTGCAAATGGTACATTGAAATTTCGTTCTGTTTGATATTTTATTTTTAAACACTAAAACTTAGAATCAATTAGAGTAAGGTGACATTGGTTTTATGTTGGGAAATATTTTTAAGAAAAATAAAACTGAAATATCTTGCTTGCATAAGTATTCATCCCCTGTGCTGTGGAAGCTCCCAGTTTGCACCGATGAAAAAAATTGCCCTAACGAGGACACAATTACTTTACCATTGGCCTCCACCTGTGAACCATTAAAGTTGCTGTCACATTTTCTGGATAAAAACCTCACTGTTGAAGGATCATTGGTAAGGCTGTGAATCTGAAGGAAAATGAAGACCAAAGAGCATTCTACAGAAGTTAGAAATAAAGTAATATAAATGCATAGATTAGGTAAAGGGTACAAAATAATATCCAAGTGTTTGGATATCCCAGTGAGCACAGTTGGATCAATAATCAGGAAGTGGAAGCTGCATCACACCACCCAGGCACTGCCAAGAAAAGGCCGTCTCTCAAAACTCAGTGCTCAAACAAGGAGACTTGTGAGAGAAGCCACAGAGAGGCCAACAATCACTTTGAAGGAGCTACAGAGTTCAGTGGCTGGGAGTGGAGTAATGGTGCACCAGTCAATCATATCAAAAGCTCTACATAACACTGGCCTGTATGGGAGGGTGGCAAGAAAGAAGCCTTCACTCAAAAAGTACCATCTGAAAGCACATCTGGCGTTTGCCAAAAAGCATGAGATTGACCCAGATGCGATGTGGGAAAGGTTTTGTAAGACAGATGAGACCAAGATAGAGCTTTTTGGCCAAAACTCAAAGTGCTATGTGTGGTGCAAACCTAACACTGCCCATGCCTCAAGACACACCATCCCTACAGTGAAGTGTGGTGGTGGCAGCATCATGCTGTGGGGATGCTTCTCATCAGCAGGGACTGGGCATCTTGTTACAACTGAAGGAAGAATGGATGGAGCAAAATACAGGAAAATACTGCAAGAGAATCTGCTTCAGTCCGCTAAAAAACTGAAGCTTGGGAGGAAATTCACCTTTCAGCAGGACAATGATCCCAAGCACAAGGCCAAAGCAACATTGGAATGACTCAAGAACAAAAAGGTGAATGTCCTACAGTGGTCCAGTCAAAGTCCTGATCTCAGTCCCATTGAGAATCTGTGGCACTATTTGAAAATTGCGGTCCACAAGCATCGTCCAACCAACCTGAACAACCTGGAGCAAATCTGCCAAGAAGAATGGGCCAAAATCACTCCAACACTGCGTGCAAAGCTGGTACATACTTACCCCAAAAGACTTAAAGCTGTTATTTCAGCGAAAGATGGCTCTAACAAATATTAATGTGTGGGGGTTGAATACTTATGCAAGCAAGATATTTCAGTTTTTTTAATTTTTCTTAAAAATATTTCCCAACATAAAACCAATGTCACCTTACAATAATTGATTTTGAGTTTAAGTGTTTTAAAATAAAATATCGAACAGAATGAAATTTCAATGTGCCATTTGTAATTCAGTAATATGAGAGAATTAGTCAGGGGTCTGAATATTTTTGAAAGCCACTGTGTGTGTGTGTGTGTGTGTGTGTGTGTGTGTGTGTGTGTGTATATGTATATGTATATATATATAAAATTAGAAACTAAAATGGTAAATTAGATCGGTTTGTATGAAGGAAAATTAAAATAAATAACATCTAGCATGATTAAACTGGTAAATTAAGAAGTTTAAAAATAATCCAAACCCTGTGTTGATTTGTTTTACAGAAAGCAATGCCCCTTGAGTAGCAAGAACACATTGTGGTGATTCCTTGACTGACCTTAGTAGTGAGGTTTCACTGTTCTGAGGTTTAGATCAAATTACTTCTATAACTATAAAACTGTTAAATTACTGTGAAAACTAAATAGGAAAAATAGATATATTTAAAATATATGTTTTACAAAAATAATAACCTTACTCTAGAGAAAACAATGTTGTGTATTTCGAGGCTAAATGTGATTATTCTATCTGTAGAAAATGTTAATTGTTCATGATTATTGACCCTGATATTTACACTGTGCACTGCCTGTACCCTGAGTTTAGCACTCCAGGAGAGCGTATTTATTTACAGGGGGAGGGGCTGTATTGAACTGGCTATTTACTTCTAACTCATTTTTCTTATGACTTTTCTATCCAATTTTCTGGGTCTGTAATTAATTCAGTTTCTTCAGACCTGTGCCACTATCTGGCTGATACCGTAGAGACAATACAATTCTTTTTTCTTTTAGAGTATTGATTTGTTTAGTTTTTTCTAGGGATGTTCACTTTATGAGAAGGAGTTAAGTGGGTTTACCACATCTCTTCTTTAGCAGTGGAAGTCCAGCTGTCTACTGACTGGAGGAGGGGAAGGTACTGTTCATGTGGGATGTACTGGGGGACAAAGAGACTGAACTATCAAGGCTCGTTATTGTTAGCACACCAAGTATCTTGTCATCTTTTAAAGTAATTATAGTTAACAACATAGTTCCATATATTTTCTCACCATGCACTTCCATTCATTGTATATTCTGAAATGTGCAGTTTTTAAAGAAACACGTGTTTTAGAAAACAAACATTTTCTTTTTAAAACATGACATATTTTTGATATTGTTATTTTATTAAAAAGGAGATTTTTTTTCTTGTTTCAATGAGGTTCGTATAATATTGAGTCCGGTTTTATTCATATTAAAACAGCTAACAGCTTTTCTATTTCACCAGGGTAACTAGTCAGTGCATTTATTAAAAGAACATTTTGAACTCTCCTCAGCATTCATTTGCACACACTCGTTTATTTAACTAACTTTACACAACTATTTCATCAACTTTAAATATGCTTTGCAACTCTTTTTTCTAGATTGAAAAGAACACGTTAACAATTATTGGTTTCATGTCTATATTAAAATTAACAGACCAAATCTTGGTACGTGTATTTGAGTTAACACTGTATAATAAGAAGTCATTGCGAAGCCTAAGTGATGGGGGTCTCTATTTCTGGCTTGAGTGAGTAGAAGTAAATTGAATGCACAATAGTATGATTTTCCCTTGGGCTGCATTCAAAAAGAGGTTTCACTATTAAAATATTAATGGCATAGTTAATCAAGCAATTAATCTTTGACTACTGTAATCAACAGCTTCTCTGCCAGCAGTAAAAACTTCCTTACTGTGGCCATTCATTTTGATGTACCGCTTCAAGAAAATGAAGCCTTCCATGCAGCAATGACACAACCCATATTTTAGGACTCTCAGCTCAGCTGGTATGATTGATCATTTTGAACAAAACACATGTTTCACTTAGTGCATTGCCCAGAAATCTGATTTCATGTATTTATCTGATTTCAGTCAAGAAGGGTGCTACACAGCCTCTGATGTCTATGTTCATGAACAACTCCCTTGCTTTTTGATGTACACTCATATCTTCATTCATCCTCAATTCCTAAGTAGCTTTTACAGATTGGAAATTAATGTATTAAATGCATTACCAGAGTCTGTCAGATAAACTGTCAGGGGTGTAGAGTTGCAATCAAGCTTAAACGTTGGCTCAGTTAAAGTTAGGTATTTTTCAGATAGTATTTAATATTTAAAAATAACAGCATCATTCTTAACTTCAGCCAAATGTAGACTTAGTGCTTCAGCATTAGGTATTACTGATAATTGTATTCATGATTTATTAAAGAGTAGCTGCTACATTTTTCAAATGCAGATATATACTGTATGTATTCATTTTGGGCGATATTCTTGTACTCACAATATATCACTGTACTAAAAGGTTACCGTTGCAGTTTCAGGCCGTTGACTGTGTCACGATCATATTGTACTACCATGATTTGATGTGTGTGTTTAGAAAGTGGTGGACACTGAACAGCTAAACAAAGTATTGCTTATAAAAACAAAACTCCACAACTTCATTGGTAGTCGTAGATAAGCGAATTTATTAAGAGTTTCCAGTTCAGAATTCATTACCTTGGGAGAAAACTACTGGAAGAGGGATGCTTTATTTTTAGACTCCACAACCCTGCATTGTATGCCACTGCCTGTTATTTACAATCAGTCAACACATTGTTTTTATATAGCGCCTTTCATGCAAAAAGTCTTAAAGCACTGTACAAGACTAAACAAAAGTATATATAAGTATGTGTGTGTGTGTATAGTGATTAAAACACACAATAAGAAAAAAAATAATAATTGAATACAGCTGAGTATTCCACAATATGGGAGTAAAGTGATGAAAAGCTCTGTCTTCCTTTTTGGTTATGTTTGTGGGAGGCACAGAGGGCCCATAGCAGCTTATCTTAAACCCTGTGGTTTAAGCTCCTTTATATAATCTAGTGCCATACTTTTAGGTGCTTTAGATGTCAAAAGTCACATTTTTTATTTAATTATTTTTTAAAAAGTTTACTCCAATTTTTTTTTACCCTGGTTTTCTCCCCAATTTAGTGTGCCCAATTATTATCTGTATCCTTGGCTCACTGCTTGCAACCCCCCCTACTGACTTGGGGAATGGTCATTTTTTGCACTGTGGATCCACAGTGAGGCCACGAGACCTATAGTTCTGGAGGACAACACAGATCTGGAGGCTCTGCTGCAGAACCACAGGCACCCTATCAGCCACAGGGGTTCTACTCTAAACTTCCAGTGCAGTGAAATCAGCACAAGCTTTGTTCTGTTATTTATATTTTATTACTCTATCCTTAACATGTTCTAGACCTCACATTAACCATGAATCGTATCAACAAAGTATATCTAAACAGTACATAAAATGAGGGCTTGAGATCAAACGAATAACAAAACTCAATTATTCAAATATAAATGGCAGCTCTTGTAAATGAATCCTTCATCAGTGGCAAGCCGAAAAGGGTGCAAATGCATCCCACATAAGAAATGCACTTAATGTATTATTTAAAGAAAATCCAGACACAAAACTGGTTTAAGTTATTATTTAAACATTTATTAAATACATATTGTTTTGAGCAATAAACAATTTGACAACACAAACCTGTGCATCAATATGATGTTGCATTATGCATTTAAAAGCAATAGTGGTAGCCTGCAGTATAAAAGACACCTTCTTTTCTGCAATCCACAGAATAAAACCATATATATTTAATAATGTACTTTACAAGGTAATAAGCAAAACAAATGCTTAGACTCAGTTCACCTAGCTGCAAAATGTGCAGTTCACTTCCTCGGTTAACCTTATGAGCAAATTACTTTACTAATTATTTATGAATGGATAACTTAAACTGTTAGGAATTATACAAATAATAATGGAACTGATCTGCTTATTTTTTCTTGTCAATTTAAATGGTTCTGTTCTAACTTTTGTGTTATGTGTTCTGCACATGCTCTTTGATTTATGTGTTAAAATAGAACAATAAATAGGATTATACATCTATGTTATGTCACCCGTTGATATTTTAATTGATTCTTTCTATAAATCTGAAAGTGGCTGTGTGGCTTTGAAGAGAACAGGAGTGCATGGCAGATATATTGTTGATTAACGTATCCACAGTTTGTGCTACGAATCCACAGAAAACCACAATCAAAACAATTGAACAGAAAACCAAATACCATTTTAAAAAGCAACAACTATTTCAACAATGAATTAATTATAGTATTCCACATTTCAAACGTAACGCAAAAAAAGGGCTTGCGGTTTCAATTTTGCATTTCGTATTGTTAAAGCAAATACAATTATACAAAACATAAAAAAAGTGTTTTCAGAATTACACATAAAAATACCCCCTTCAATTTCACATTTCATCTGGACAGGTTCAGGAACAACAGAAATTTCATCATGACTTAATACGTTTACATCAATACACAGACACTAGATTAACCATTGTTCAAACAGGGATACAGTCCAGTCCTCGCCTGAGTACTTCTCAAACAACGATTGCTGGCAATGACATTTAGGTCTTAGCAATAACTTGACTTTCTGTTGCTGGTTTACAATCCTTTGCTTTTGGCATTTTTATTTTGGTAATGGCACTTTCTGATATTCTACATCTAAAACATAGTCCTCATTACTATCTTCACTTACAACATACAATTTTGTCTGTGCAAATGTGTTTTCAAAAAAATTCAAGGAACTCATAACAATATTCCCGCAATGTGAGAGACAAACATTTTAAACTTTAGCGTAACAAAATAGCAGAAACCAAATCCAATTGCCAAATTAATAATCAATTGAATCTCATTACTGAACAAGTATCAATCAGGAAGAAATGCTCCAAGTTGCTAAACAGTATCTAACGGAACTGAAACAGTGAACTATTATTACAGATTTAACACTTATCACTGTTTATCCAGTACATATGTTTTGCAGTTTTTACTCCCATCCCTTTCTTTTCTAGAGGACTTTATACAATTGAAGGTATGATGATACCATAATTAGTATCAGTTATCATGATGTCATTTTTTGGCATTTCCCAACACTAATGCACACGTAAAGCACATGTGGGTGCTGAATCGGTATGCAAGCTTCATTCTGTAGTTTATTGGCCAGGTGAAGTGTTTGAATATTATTTAACTGTGATTCATAGTATTCCAGTGAGTAGCACATGACTAAAATAATTAAGTTTCTCAGGTTGAATGGTTGATTTGAGCCATGTGCTAGTACAGAGTCTTGCTGTTATTGAATCAGGGAGCAAGTGGTAGTTGTAGATAGGGGGCAAGATGAAATGATGTATCATTTTCTAAACACTGCAAAATAATCTTTGAGAAACATATGGCCACATAATCTGTGAATCTCAATGCATTGTTGGATGTGTCATTTTACTGGGCTAGAATGACTGCTTATTTGACAGTCAAATTGTTGAGGTAAAAATAGTTGAATACTGTAGGTCGACTAGTTGCCACTTTAAAAAGAATAGCACAAAACATGTACTTGATAATGTCTGGGGCTCTGTTTTGTAACACTTTGCAGTTTGTGCACAATATTTAAAAAATTGCATGGAATTTTTAAAACTATTAGTGTTCTAAAATGTAATGTATATGTTAACGGACAACCACAACTGCACTTGCATCAGTCTAAGGTCTTCACACAATGTTGTGACATGCGTCACTATTCTATGAAACTAGTCGACTATTTTGTGCTACTCTTCATGAATACAACATATATAATATATATATATCATATATATATAATATATATATATAATATATATATAATATATATTATATATATATATATTATATATAGGTAGCCCCTCAAACATGGTTCACAATCAACAGACGAAGAAGATACAAATACATACTTCTAAAGGGAGAGCGATTTATTGGATTCTATCATGTAATAAACCAAAACATTCATATTGAGACACAGTAGCAGCAAACATAAAACATTATGATGTGTCTGAATCATTTTGAAAAGGCTGTAGAATAATTAGAGAGGAGAGGGTCCCAGAGAGAGCTGGCAGAGCCGTCAGAAGGCAAGTCAAACATGCACACTGAACATCCTGTACATTACAATCAGTGAGCGTAGGGTTTCTGTTTGTTTAGAAGGACAGCGGGTGGCTGTGATTTGTTTTTCAGTTAACAACATAAATCATTTGACACAGTTGTAGTTTCTGATTAAGATATTGAGCAAAAGAGCCAACCTTGAGTTTTTATGCCCCTGAGATGGATTTACAAGCGGATCTCCCAGGCCTGTACTTGAACAAAAAGTCTTCCAAGGTCACTGCATCTTTGCCTTGGCCTAAAAACAGTGCCTAGTTTCAACCGACTACCTTATGCTAATGTAAACAGCACATAAATTCTTCTGTTTGAGTCACTCTTCCTTTCTTATTACTTATGATTTTAAAAAGGCACGTATTATATTTTAAGAACAAACAAGAAAATATCACAAAGCATAGCAAACCAACATTGATTTACAGGATAATTGCACTTAACCACTAAACATAGTAAACACCAACATTGGTTTACAGGCCTAGTATTGTGAAGGATAACGAAGGTGTTGTACACACATATGTATATAGCTCTGGAAAAAATGAAGAGACCACTGCAAAATTATCAGTTTCTCTGGTTTTACTATTTATAGGTATGTGTTTGGGTAAAATGAACATTTTTGTTTTATTCTATAAACTACTAACAACATTTCTCCCAAATTCTAAATAAAAATATTGTCATTTAGAGCATTTATTTGCAGAAAATGACAACTGGTCAAAATAACAAAAAAGATGCAGTGTTGTCAGACCTCGAATAATGCAGAGAAAATAAGTTCATATTCATTTTTAAACAACACAATACTAATGTTTTAACATAGGAAGAGTTTAAAAATCAATATTTGGTAGAATAACCCTGATTTTCAATCACAGCTTTCATGCATCTTGGCATGCTCTCCACCAGTCTTTTACATTGATGTTGGGTGACTTTATGCCACTCCTGGCGGAAAAATTCAAGCAGCTCGGCTTTGTCTGATGTCTTGTGACCATCCATCTTCCTCTTGATCACATTCCAGAGGTTTTCAATAGGTTTAAGTCTGAAGATTGGGCTGGCCATGACAGGGTCTTGATCTGGTGGTCCTCCATCTACACCTTGATTGACCTGGCTGTGTGGCATGGAGCACTGTCCTGCTGGAAAAACCAATCCTCAGAGTTGGGGAACATTGTCAGAGCAGAAGGAAGCAAGTTTTCTTACAGGGCAACCTTGTACTTGGCTTGATTCATGCATCCTTCACAAAGACAAATCTGCCCAATTCCAGCCTTGCTGAAGCACCCCCAGATCATCACCGATCCTCCATCACAGTGGGTGCGAGACAGTGTGGCTTGTAGGCCTCTCCAGGTCTCCGTCTAACCATTAGACGACCAGGTGTTGGGCAAAGCTGAAAATTGGACTCATCTGGGGTCCTTCAGCAAGGCTGGAATCGGATCAAGACCCTGTTATGACCAGCACAATCTCCAGACCTGAACCCCATTGAAAACCTCTGGAATGTGATCAAGAGGAAGATGGATGGTCACAAGCCATCAAACAAAGCCGAGCTGCTTGAATTTTTGCACCAGGAGCGGAAAAATGTAAAAGACTGGTGGAGAGCATGCCAAGATGCATGAAAGCTGTGATTGAAAATCAGGGTTATTCCACCAAATATTGATTTCTGAACTCTTCCTAAGTTAAAACATTAGTATTGTGTTGTTTAAAAATGAATATGAACTTATTTTCTCTGCATTATTCGAGGTCTGACAACACTGCATCTTTTTTGTTATTTTGACCAGTTGTCATTTTCTGCAAATAAATGCTCCAAATGACAATATTTTTATTTAGAATTTGGGAGAACTGTTGTCAGTAGTTTATAGAATAAAACAAACATGTTCATTGTACCCAAACACATACCTATAAATAGTAAAACCAGAGAAACTGATAATTTTGCAGTGGTCTCTTCATTTTTTCCAGAGCTGTATGTATGTGTATGTATATATATATATATATATATATATATATATATATATATATATATATATATATATATATATATATATATATATATATATATATATATATATATATATACACATATATATATATATACACACACACACAGAGGTATCTGGGTTACCAGGTTCTCGATATTACCCAAATCCATTTCCAGGATTCGATTCCTCTTCGAATCCCTTTTTGCTAAAATCGAACGTCTCACTTTCCACGTGACCTGTTGTAACAGTGCCAGTCGACTTGACCGGCTAGACTAGTGGTTTCCAACCTGTGGTACGCGTACCTTTACTGGTATGCAACAGGCTTGCCACTGGTACAATGCTCTGTCAATCTGTTTGTACCACTGAAATTATAATGCAGAGCTCCAGACTGCTGGTTAGAAAAGCAAGAACAGCAAAAAAAAAAAAAAAAAAAAAAAAAAACTTTTTCAGGTCCCCAAAAATCCGTTTTTACGGTTTAGAGGGAAATTTACGTTCACAATTATATTATGTATATATATTATATATATATATATATATATATATATATATATATATATATATATATAGAGAGAGAGAGAGAGAGAGAGAGAGAGAGAGAGAGAGAGAGAGAGAGAGAGAGAGAGAGAGAGATGAACAATGAACAAAAGTTTAGCTGTTTTCACAATGTTTCAGCGACAAAACTAAATCACATAAAATTACCATCTGTACCAGTACCAAAAGTCAGAAGCTTTCTTATAGACAATGAGATATAAGTTGTAAAACTAAGGTAAAATTGTTATTCTCCTCCTTCTTCCTCTTCTGTTTCTTACTTTTTAGTTTTAAGAGTGTGTAGCGATTTTTCAAACAGAAAAGCTAAATAAATGGACATCTACCAATCGTGTTATTCCACATGTTTGTCGTTGTCATCACAATAAAGCAGGGAACGCAAGCAGTTTGATACTGACACCATTTATTTTAAATAATTTATTTATGTTTAAAAAAATACCTTTGTTTGAACTTGCAACATGATGTCCTTGATGAGCACACACACGGTCTTAGCCCGCTGCACCATTGCACAAGTGTGTTCTTTTTTTAAGCTTACATCCATGCCTGACCAGCTTTCGCTTCTAGAAATGCCCTATTTCCTATGAAAATATCTAGTTTTCTGTTTTGGTAGATACCATAGAATGGAATTGTACACAAAAGTGGCATGTAGCTTCCTTGTCTAAATCTCTGATCTCTGATAAATTGTAGTTTCTCGTTTAATTAAAAATAAAGGAATCATTCATCTGTTTTTTGTTTGTATTGTTTGTTACTGAAAACACATGTACATTTCAAACTTTGCATATGATTTGGGTCAAATTAGCTTTATACAGGGTTTATTTGTAATATCTATTATATCTCATAGCAAGCTCAAAGCAACCCACGAACATAATGAGTAAGTCAACGGGGCTGAAGGACCACCCTCCAAGAACGAGTGGATGAACTAGAACTGTAGAACTACATAAGAACAATAACCGCAGACAGATTGACACACACGGATGACGTTTCTCACATTTTTATATGGCAAAAATGCAGCGCCACAATCGGGAATATATATATTAGTGCCAATCAAAAGTTTGAGTACACTTGCTGGAAACTAGGTTTTGTTCATAAGTGACAATGTCGTAAGTCTTATACGTTTCTGTAAATACTTGAAAATTAAAACACATGTTATAATATACAAAACAAAACATAACGAATATCAAAGCAATGTTCAAGAAAATTAAAAATTGTTTCTTGGATTCCTCAAAATAGCCACCCTTTGCCTTAATAACAACCTCACAAACACAACCTCACCCTCTCTGCGTCTTCCAAATACTCAGTGGTTGGACCCAGATATTTCAAATTTTGACTCATCGTACCATAAGACCGACTTCTACTCCTTAAACGTCCACTTTCTATGTTTTTTGGCCCAGGCAAGTCTCTTCTACTTATTGTGCACTCTTAATGGGTTCTTTGCAGCAATTCTTCCAGTTAGGCCATCTTCACGCAATCTCCTCTGAACAGTTGATGTTGAAACATCTGTATTTCTAGTAGCATTTAGCTGAGCTTGTATTTCAGGGGCAGTTAAATCGCTGGTTTCGCAGAATTGTGACTCAAATGAACTTGTTCTCCGATTCTGAGGTCATGCTTGGTCTGCCTGACCTTGTTCGGTCCTCATAAGTGCCAGTTTCTTCAAATCATTTGATGGTCTTGGCCACAGCAGTTACAGACACTTGCAAAGTTCTTGCGATTTGTCTTAAGATTGACATTCATTTCTTAAATTACAGTCTTTTTTCTTTGCTTAACTGAACGAATTTTGCCATTTTCTGCTCCCTTACATTCAGGAATGACAAACTTGTGCCTATGCTACCTGTATTTATAGTAATCATGGACCCTCACATGTTAACAATAATTGGTGACAAAAGGTTAATTAGGTAACATGCTAGTTAACTCAGAGAACATCTAACTAAGACACTTTTATACTTAGGCCAGTGTTCTAACACTGTGTTATACACATTTCAGACTTTTAACTGACTTGGGCTTTAGATTGAAATCCCCTTGCTTTGAGTGACCATTTCATTGAAATTGACAAGATTTCCATTTCCATTTATTCCTTATAATAAAATATTAAGTGTTTATAGACAAGTTTATACAGTTTAAAGCATAGATAATCATGAAAAACCTGGTTTCAAGCAGGTGTACTCAAACTTTTGACTGGTACTGTGTGTATAATATATATATATATATATATATATATATATATATATATATATATATATATATATATATATATATATAGTGAAAGATCCTTGCAACTCTCAGAGTTCGTTGCCCCTTTAAGACCAGACCCAAGTACACGGAAATGGATATTTAAAGCGCTTTCACGCTATTTTTAATAAACACACAGATCAAATTAAACAAACAGAAACAAAAACCTAACTCCGTTTTGGAGCTCTCACTAAACACTAATATGTCCCTGACTAATAGGCAAGTCGGCTCAGCCGTTTACCTGCAACATAAACACCATAACACACGGGCTAAACACAATGACTTACTTTGCAACAACTGTTCTCTCACACACACAGTCGGGCTCTCCACTTAGCAGCCCCAAACACACTGGCTGCCTCTTTTAAATACCCTGCACCTGGCTCCAATTTGCAATTAGCACCAGGTGCAGGGGATTAAGTAAACAATCAAACAATTAACACAATTTAAACCCTTAGCCCAATCACCCAACAGTGCATTCTCACAAGGTTTTAGCATGGAGGAATTTTAACCCCCTCCCTGCTACCTCACAATATATATATATATATATATATATATATATATATATATATATATATATATATATATATATATATACACACACACACACACACATACACACACACACACACACACACACAGTACTGTGCAAAAGTCTTAGGCAGGTGTGAAAGAATGCTATAAAGTAAGAATGCTTTCAAAAATAGACATGTTAATAGATTATATTTATCAATTAACTAAATGCAAAGTGAGGGAACAGAAGAAAAATCTACATCAAATC
This sequence comes from Polyodon spathula, assembly GCF_017654505.1. Lineage (NCBI taxonomy): Eukaryota > Metazoa > Chordata > Actinopteri > Acipenseriformes > Polyodontidae > Polyodon > Polyodon spathula. Next base: position 14,490,831 of record NC_054550.1, read on the forward strand.
CATATTTGGTCTGACCGCTCTTTGCCTTCAAAACAGCATCAATTCTTCTAGGTACACTTGCACAAAGTCAGGGATTTTGTAGACATATAGTCAGGTGTATGATTAAACAGTTATACCAGAAAGGTGCTAATGATCATCAATTCAAGATATAGCTTGAAATACAATCATTAACTGAAACAGAAACAGCTGTGTAGGAGGAATAAAACTGGGTGATGAACAGCCAAACTCAGCTAACAAGGTGAGGTTGCTGAAGACAGTTTACTGTCAAAAGTCCTACACCATGGCAAGACTGAGCACAGCAACAAGACACAAGGTAGTTATACTGCATCAGCAAGGTCTCTCCCAGGCAGAAATTTCAAGGCAGACAGGGGTTTCCAGATGTGCTGTCCAAGCTCTTTTGAAGAAGCACAAAGAAACAGGCAAAGTTGAGGACCATAGACACGGTGGTCGACAAAGGAAGCTTACAGCAGCAGATGAAAGACACATCATGCTTACTTCCCTTCGCAATCGTAAGATGTCCAGCAATGCCATCAGCTCAGAATTGGCAGATAACAGTGAGACCCTGGTACACCCATCTACTGTCCAGAGAAGTCTGGTCAGAAGTGGCCTTCATGGAAGACTTGCGGCCAAAAAGCCATACCTCCGACGTGGAAACAAGGCCAAGTAACTCAACTATGCACGAAAATACAGGAACTGCGGTGCATAAAAATGGCAGCAGGTTCTCTGGACTGATGAGTCAGAATTTGAAATATTTGGCTGTAGCAGAAGGCAGTTTGTTCGCCGAAGGGCTGGACAGCGGTACACGAATGAGTGTCTGCAGGCAACAGTGAAGCATGGTGGAGATTCCTTGCAAGTTTGGGGCTGCATTTCTGCAAATGGAGTTGGGGATTTGGTCAGAATTAATGGTCTCCTCAATGCTGAGAAGTACAGGCAGATACTTATCCATCATGCAATACCATCAGGGAGGCATCTGATTGGCCCCAAATTTATTCTGCAGCATGACAACAACCCCAAACATACAGTGAAAGTCATTAAGAACTATCTTCAGCGTAAAGAAGAACAAGGAGTCCTGGAAGTGATGGTATGGCCCACACAGAGCCCTGATCTCAACATCATCGAGTCTGTCTGGGATTACATGAAGAGAGAGAAGCAACTGAGGCTGCCTAAATCCACAGAACTGTGGTTAGTTCTCCAAGATGTTTGGGCCAACCTACCTGCCAAGTTCCTTCAAAAACTGTGTGCAAGTGTACCTAGAAGAATTGATGCTGTTTTGAAGGCAAACCAAATATTGATTTGATGGTGGTGTTTCATATGTTATTTTTATTTCTGAAGCTATGTGAACGAAAAGACACACATTTGCCCGTTTTCACCATTGGAAATAGTGATATTTTGAAATATCACTGTCGCTATTTCACAAAAAGCAAAGTCCTCAAAACACTATATACACCACATTACAACTGTGGGGAATAATAGCCATTTTCTGTACTTTTGAGGCATAAGCAATTAGGAAATAACGGATTGATCTATTGCGTTACCAGGTCCTTTTTACTTCCAATTTAGCAAAATACAACATATCCATTTTTACTATGGTGAATAAACATTCACAAATAAAACTATATAACACAATTTTTGTTCCTGGGTAGTAAGTGTTATTTCCTAATTGCTTATGCCTCAAAAGTATAGAAAATGGCCATTATTCCCCACAAACTTTGCTTTTGTGACCAGGACAGTGATATTTGAAATTTATCATTTGAATTTCCAATACCACTCTCCACAATAAACATACGAATCACATGTCAATTGATTTACAGTATAATCGTAAATCTCAAAAAACTACTCACTTCTAAATCTTTTGTAGTCATTTTTGTATTACTTTAGTATAAATACATGTTACTTTGGATTCATATGTTGTTTTTTTCTGACTATGTGAACGAAAAGACACCGATTTGCCCGTTTTCCCATTGGAAATAGTGATATTTTGAAATATCACTGTCCTGGTCACAAAAGCAAACACAAATTATAGCATTAAATGCCAGTTTTTTGAGGCATAAGCAATTAGGAAATAACACTTACTACCCAGGAACAAAAATAAATAAATTGTTACACGGTGTAATGCTTACAAAACAGTCAATCGATCGGCATCTCCATTGCAATGCCAACCCCACTTAATGGTGTTTTATGTTTGTGTTCTCCCTCTGCGTGGGATGTGAAGTTTATTGTTTGAATTTACTGAAATGTCTTGCATCTTTAGAAGTTGTGACAGCGTGTTCGTGTCACGTGTGTGGGTAACCACCGATTAAGCAATACAGAGAGACCATGGAGGTGGAGTTGAAATGCTGGCACAGGCACGCAGGATTTATTCTCAAACAAAACACAGCAAACAAAAGTGGTCATGTGACATTACCAGCCATGGTAACGCATATAGGACATATACAGCAAGCTGTACAAAAAGGCAAAATAAAACAATACAATAATTACAAATAAAAGGTGCCACACAGGGTGAGCGCTAGCCTTATAAATGAGGCGACCCTCTGCAGGAATCGGCTACACTACATAACGCTCGCTATATATTACGTGGGATCATGATCCCCTAAACTAACCTACTGATGAGCCGGTATTCATACGATGACTCCTGCTGCTCCAAACAGCCTTGGTTGGGCATTACCCTCACAAACACTGCTTGCAGTTTCAGGGTTGCGTAGCTGCCATTTCTGCAGAGTGGACTCTCTCCTCCCGAGTATACACCGCGCCCGGCATGGTGTTGCAGTCGCCACGAGCCTTCTCCTCAGGATGTTTTTATGCTGACGGACATTCATCAAGACCCTCCCACCTGGTGACTGAGGACCAGCACAGCCAATCACTTGCTGTCCTTCCCCTCAACCAAACCTATCGAGCGCCCGTCTGTAAACAATAATTTAATAAAAAAAAACAACTCCAAAGACACACAGTAAACCCATTTCCACATACAAACATGAATTCCCCACCTGTGCAGGGCAATCGCCCTATCACATAAGTGTAAAGTCATTTTACAAAAGTGTGGAGATTTATACTTGGTTACAACCCTGACTGATGTCATTAGCAAAGGGGGCCAGTTCAACTAACAAGGTCAAATAGGTCACGTTTTACTAAACATTTTAAAACTAATAAACAAACAATTACCATAATGGACACTATTGTAGTATGTTGCTTAAAACATACTAATACAATATTCATAATAAAGTTGAGTTCTTATTTATAAACAGTAACAAGTTTAAAGCTTGGGACTCCCTGTCTGTAGCTTGCTGTTGTTTACATTATCGTCAGCATATTTTAAGCGATTGAAAGCTGAAATAACTTTTTTAAAAACACATTTTTCTTATACCAATACAGTATTGGTGAGCGATAATCAGTTTGTTTGAAAACCAGGCTTTAAATCACTGATAATAGGTGCACAGGCCGTGATTCCGTGGCACAAGCACCAGTGGGGGAAAATAAGGTCCTGCACAGTGCAAATAAATCACCTGTTCTCTCAAATTATAGGGTGGATTTTTCACAAGCAGAACTATTATGTGCATTTCCCTTGTTTTTCTTTTGTATTTGTTTTGATCTCATTAGTATTTATTGTACCGTATATTTCCCTCATTCCCAATTTAATGTAATAATAATAAAAAAGGGATTTCTTTGTCCTCTCTTAGACTTATACCGCTGATGAGGGCTGCATAAAGTTGCAACTTCATACACACTGCAGCAACCTTTCAAACAAAATCATTCTGCTTTATGTTTTTGTTATGTTTTAGCACCTGCTCCATCTTTTCAGGCTCCTTCTGTGAAGGTGTCTTTCTACCTACTGTCAATCAGTGAGCTAGGTTACAGTTCAATTTCTTTCAACATAATAAACCAAATTCAATTAAATACTTGTGGTTTAAATAGCTTATTCCAGGCGTGTAGGTTTGTTACTTATCTACTTTGTTTCAAGAACCCTTACTGCATGTTGTAGGGTATTTCAGATAAATATCTTTGTGTGCGAGTCTCTTTGTATGTGTAGTGCTGTCTTTAAGAGCAAGTAAGATTAATTGCATAGTCCCCTGAGTCTTCTTGACTTTGTTTCATAGTTATAATAAGTGCACTGACTTCAGCTGACACAAACAGACTTGAAACTGGTCATAGCACAGTGAAGTAAAGGGAAATTGAATGTAATAAGCACTTATCAATTGCTGAATAATTTCCGGAGATGCTTTTTTTTTTTCCTTCACCCCCTGCACCGAGGTGCTGTTTCACATTAATTCTACAAGTCTTCTAAAAGTGGTGTGGGGCAGATATGTTGTTGATTAACGAATCCACAATTAATGCTATGAATCCACAAAAAACTGTTAATTTGTCAGCTAAACCAGTGGTGCTCAAATTGTGTGCTGTGGGGTGGGGTGGGGGCCGACTATTACTAAAGGGTCAGTTCTGTAAAAAAAAAATAAAAAAAATAAAAAAAAAGAAAAACTTTAGTCCAAGTTCTTACCTTTCAAGTGAGCCATTGACAATCACTCTAGGAATTGCAGAACCAGAGAAATTGTATTTGAATTGGCGAGTGTGTCAGTGAAACTGCAGTGAACACCGGTGACAAGTGTAAAGCACTAATGTTTCAACCAAAAAAAAAAAAAAGTCCAGATCAAGGCAAATACAGAAATGTTAACAAACACATTCTTAGAAGTTGGCGTGTAAGCGCAGCTCTGCAACATACAATGTCAAATCAAATGTGTCGATGGGCGCGGGCTTGCATGTTAAAAGCCTATGCAGACCGGACACGAACGAATAAAAAATAATTAAAGCTATTTAAATGGAATAATGCACATCGCATGCAACGTGAACGGTGCGAATGAAGCGAGCAAATATAGAAATAAATTGGTTTTATTTGTATTCACGTATTGTATTGTGGCTGTCAGACTGACACTGTCTCACTCACGCAGAGATTAAAACATGGACATCAATCAGAATTTAATTATTAAAGTCGAAAAATATAATGTTCTTTATGATGCCAGCGTCCGTGGTTATAAAGACAATAAAAAGAAGGATGCCACATGGTTGTTTTCATTTGCATAAATAAATTAAAAGACTAACTGAAAAGTAGAACACAGAAGTTAAATTGCACACAACTGTATTAGTACTTACGTAATACGTTGGAACATTTCGTGGTTTACTTCCAAAGCATGTCGGCACCCTCCCGATGCAAACTTTTTTTTTTTTTTTTTTATCTCGATGCAGACTTTTTATATATCTGTCACAGCAGCACTCTTACCAGTTCTGAAATGATGTGCTATTTTATTCCTATTAACACCCTTTCCAGCAGTAAAAAGCAGCATTTCTGACAAAGAAAAAAAAAATGTAAACACACTTGCTGTAGCTTTTTGCACTGGCGCTGTCCACATGACTGATGTTGATGAAATTTTGATCAAGGTGGGTAAGCAATCATGGTAGATATGTAACAAATTTATAATTCTGTCCGATTAAATTATGAAAAAAATGTATCTCCAATTCATTAGTTGATTAATTGGCCCAATTGATCTGTTAATAGTTTATCTATCTATCGTATCTATCTATCTATCTATCTATCTATCTATCTATCTATATATATATATATATATATATATATATATATATATAGAGAGAGAGAGAGAGAGAGAGAGAGAGAGAGAGAGAGAGAGAGAGAGAGATAGATATAGACACACACACACACACCGAGTGTACAAAACATTAGAAACACCTGCTCTTTCCATGAAATAGACTGACAAGGTGAATCCAGATGAAAGCTATTATCTCTTATTGATGTAACCTGTGAAATCCATTTCATTCAGTGTAGATGAAGGAGAGACAGGTTAAAGAAGGATTTTTAAGTCTTGACACAATTGAGACATGGATTGTGTATGTGTGCCATTCAGAGGGTAAATGGGCAAGACAAAAGGTTTAAGTGCCTTTGAACGGGGTATGGTAGTAGGTACCAGGCGCGCAAGAACTGCAACACTGCTGGGTTTTTCACGCTCAACAGTTTCCCGTGTCTATCAAGGATGGTCCACCACCCAAAGGACATACAGCCAACGGGAGTTTCCCCAATATACAATTTGTTGCATTTCTGGCAGATGATGCAGTACACTATTCCTTTAGAGCAGTGGTCATTAAAGTGGTGTGCACGAAGCTAGGCAATCGCGCCCACGACAGCTGTTCTTAAACTATGGGTCGTGAACACATTTCTGGCAGGTCGTAGCGTGGGAAAAGAAAGAAAGCTATGAACACGTTTTTAGATTATGTGGGTGACAAATTATTTGAGATAGCACCATTAACACTGGAAATGACAGTGGTCTGTAAACAATGAATGAGATCTTTGCAGTTCTTCTTTAGATAAGTTATGCTGTTTCGTAGGTTAGTTAAAATGTATTTGTTGAATTTCTCTTTCACATTTGTTGATGAAAAAATCTAGTGCTTGAAATTCACCTGAAGGGGGTGTCCAGGTTGATTTAGTTTGTTTGTATTGATGAAAAATATCTGGATGCATGGAACTAGTAAGGGGAATAGATGAGGTATTAGGATCAGTTTCTGTGAAGTGGGCATGTAGACGCAGACATCAGAAAAAAACGTTGCATATCATTGACGTTTGTGAATTCATCATCTACTTTTTTTGTTGGTACAAGTCTTAGTCCCTTGGACAAAACTGATTGTTCAGCATTGGTGAGTGGCAAGTTCTCAGGAATAGTAACTACTTTCTTTAGTTATGTTCTAATCAGTTAGAAAGTGTATGCTGCTTTACATTTCAGTACAGACCATTCCTTACTCTTCATAAAATAATAAATGTCAGCATTCAGTTCATGAATAAGGCGGCGTGCATTGTAATACATGTTGATATTGTTGCTAAGAGTTGGTCAATTCTTCATCTAGTTGTAGTACTTTTTCTTGGTAGCATTTTACTGTTTTCTCCATAATTTGTTTACGACATTTTAAAATTGTAGACTGCACTGACCTTTATTATTGTCTGTTCTCACTTTTGGGGTTGACATTGATTCTGAAACCTCTTGGAATAATATTTTCCTTCAAACATCTTCTGATGAAATTAATATTGTTGGTTAATGTCATTTTTGTCCAGGTAGATTTTGCAAGCCTGATGGCAAAAATGGTTGCTCCAGGATCTAGATTATTAGCAAATTGTGTTATTTTCACACACACGTATATAAAGACATTATATCAAAAGAATTTTAAAAAATACATGCAGCCACATAATGCAAGAACAGGCCTAGCAAGAGAAGATCCTAAAAAGCACAAAGAAAATCACCCTATGCGAAGGATAGTCAGCACAATTGTTAATCCAACACACATAATAGCTGAAATAGCAGAAAAACAACTTAGGTCACACATTGAGAAATTACCAAGCTATGTTAAGGATACAACACAATTTTTAAAAAGACTTGAATCACTAAAGCACAACCTTCCAGAGAATACAATTTTATTTTGCATGGACGTAAAATCCTTGTATCCAATTGTCCTTCGTAAAGAAACTTTAGAAGCTTGTCAAACAGCACTAGATCATAGACTAGGTAAATCAATACCAACAGCAGAGGTGCTGAACATGATCAACGTAGTTTTACATTTGTTGATAAAAATTACAAACAAAATGATGGTACAGCAATAGGATCTAAATTAGGAATGCATTTTGCCATTACATACATGGAAAGAACATTTACTTAGAAAATCAGAAAGATAATCTTTAGAATACATTTGGTTTGTAGATGATATCTCTTTTCCAGTTTCATAAATTGGCAAATGAAATACACTTCAATATTAAGGTGGACCTTCAGTGGACAAGAAAAGAAATATAATTTTTAGATACCGTAGTAAAACTTGAAGGTGGTTGAATTGAGACTGACCTCTTCTGTAAACCTACTGATATGCACCAGTATTTACACATGTCCTCTGCACATCCAATACACACTAAAAGGGCAATCCCAAAGGGTCTAGGAATAAGAATACAAAAAATATGCTCTAAAGAAAGTGATTATGTAAAACAAAGAAATGTATTAAAAATAAATCTTAAAAAAGAGGATACAAAGAAAGAATTATAGAGTCAGAGTTAAGAAAAGTAGATAAACTAAAAATAGATGATCTACTCGATTATAAAAATAGAGATAAAAAGGTCAAAAGAGTCCCATTAGTACTGACCTACTCTAAACTTTTGCCCAATATTTCTTAGATAGTTTGGAAACACTTTCGGATTTTACATAATTCAGAAAAATTGAAGAGTATTTCTTAAAGCTCCAGTTGGAACATTCAAAAGAGAAGATAATTTAGGTGATATTTTTGTTCACAGTAAAATAAAAGAATAATTGACAAAATAGGGTCTACAAATACTTGCACTAGTAAGTTTGTAAATACATGGACAAAAGTAACAATAAACATAAGAATGCCACATATCCACTAATACTAATATCATCTGTAAAAATAGCAATGTTGTTTATGGAATAGCCTGTGAAAATGTGATGAAATAAAATATGTTGGAGAGACTGGAACAACTTTATATAAAATAATTCAGAACCAACTTTCATTAAATAGAAAAAAAAAAAAAAAAATAAAAAAAATGAATGAACCAATAGTACAGAACTTCACCAGTCAAGGACATGACATAAATGATGTAAAGTTTGTAGTATAAGAACAGCTAAAATTAAACAATGCAACATATAAAATAATAAAAGAAAGTAAATCGATAAATAGACTGAAAACAATTATGCCAGCGGGACTCAGCAGAAAATAAAGAATTAATTAATTCCAATAAATATATAAAAGTTAAAAATAATTAAATAAACCAAATTCAAAATTTGTGAATGCTGATGTGCTGGGGAGACCAAATCAAGGCTGATCCTCAGAGCCAGCATTGCATGATAATATAAATATAAGTTTATATAAAATAATATTAATTAAAATTAATATAGATTTAAAGATATAAGTAAAAATGATGTCACAATATATAGAACACCATTACATAATGTAAGAATAAATCATGGATTTGAATATAACCAACAACAAGTAGTTGTCATGCCACCAAACACCTATAAATACCTCCAATGTTATGATTTAAACACAGGCTCCCTTGAGAAAGATCTGTATAACATATCAAAATGTTGGGCAGCTGGCTCTTTGATGCATTTTATATATATATATATATATATATATATATATATATATATATATATATATATATATATATATACACACACACACACATATATACACACACACATACAGTACCGTGAAAGTATTTGACCCCTGTCTGATCTTTGCACATTTTTCACATTGAATTTGTTCAGATCTTTTTGTGGGTTGTAGTCGTATATAGAGGGAGTCTGGGAGAAAAAATGACACCAAAGTTTGGTGCTTCTTTCATTTGTTTGATGTGCAAGGTAATCAAATATGCAATCTTCAGGTGTGAAAAAGTTATTGAGCCCTGACTTAACAAAACCCAAATTTAAGGGATAATTAGGGTCAACTGTTTGAATACTTTGGACAACAATCAGGCCTGATTTGGGCCAGCCCTGCCCAATATAAATCTTACTAACTTTGGCCCTTACCATTAGAGTGAAGTTGTCAGCACACAGGTTCTAGTGGCACATCATGCCACGATCAAACTCCTGAAAATTCCTGAAGACCTCTGGAAAAAAAGTTGTTGATGCCTATCAGTCTGAAAAGAGTAACAAAGCCATTTCTAAGGCTCTGGGGCTCCACCAAACCACAGTCAGAGCCATATTGTCTAAATGGAGAGTTTGGGACAGTAATGAATCTTCCCAGGAGTGGCCGTCCTGCCAAAATTTCTGCAATAGCAAGGCGTAAAATCGTCTAGGAAATCAAAGAAACCTAGAACAACATCCAGGGATCTGCAGGCCTGTATAGCCTCAGCTAAGGTAGTTTTCATGACTTCACCATCAGAAAGACACTCGGCAAAAATGGGATTCATGGCAGAGTAGCAAAGCGGAAACCACTGCTGACGAAGATTGGGTGTTGCATAGGTTTCTTTAATAAATACATTAAAGTAGTATCCATTTTGTGTTATTTGTTCTCTCTGGGTTCCTTTTAGCTAAAATATTACATTTTGGTTGAAGATCAAATATGACAGACATAAAAGGTACCAAGTGCTGTATCAACATGTGTGTGCTTGTGGGGACAGTAAAATGATTACCTGTCAGACATTGCATCCAGTTTTATTAAAGTTTATGAAAATGCATTTTAGGAAAATAATAATTAATGTAATAAACTGAGATAAAAACGTTTTCTTCAATTAACAAATAATCCAAATAGTTTGCACTGCTTATTGGTATTTTCATAAAACTTTTTTTCCAGCTCAGTTCATTGAACTGGTCTTTCTGGAGTATCATACCAAACGTGTTAATAAAATTCAGAAAATACTTACTATACTGATCTAACCGTAATCTAGTTGAAAAGGTCTTGACTTCACTGTATCTCGAGCTAGGAGATGTACAGCCACCCTCAGGCTGAATCAATCACACCCTTCCAATGATTTCCCAAAAGGCTGCCACCATGTCGAAGGTGAGGAGGCCTCAACCGTTGGTCCAAATGGTGGTCAAGGGTCAAAATTCCTCATTTCTGGAGCTGGTCAATATCCACAACTTTGGCATTCGTTATTTCAGAAAAATACCTATGAATGGAAGACTTTTGTATGGGGATGTCAGAGATGGTCTGTAACTAGCATTTTTTCAAGAATGTGAAATCTCATATTTATGTACAAGAAGAAAAAAAAATCGATCAGACTAGCCTAAAGAATGAATGCAAGATTAAAGCAGAGATCCAGTTTATTCATTCAATAGCAGATACAACAAAAAGTCACAAGGCAGTGATGTCAGCTCCCTAGCAACAAGCATTCTGTGTAATAACAGTGGAAACAAGTGATTATATGAATTTAAAACAGGGCTTACCTTTGTGTTGTTTAATATTCCCATAACTTTGATTAATTTCTTTAGACTCAAATACACCCATATCAAATAATAAAGGTTACAATACATAAATATAATGTACATAATTAATATTTAATTCATTCATTATTTCATTTAAATAATGACTATTTTAGACACTGTCGCTGCATAAGACCTGACTTACGTGACTGAAAAGATGTTTAGCCTATCTGTCTGTCAGTAATCTCTATGGTATTTCAATTTTATTCACGCCCACCTGATCGCTAAAGGTGTCAGTTTTCATATGACCACTATGGCTTTGCTTGGGGTCAGGAAAACATTACGTCAGAGTAAAAAACATTACACAGCCATGGGGATGGGGTTATTTTGTTTACAATTTCTGAGGAGAGATGCTTAAAACAATGTTCATACTAAAACTGCAATTACGACCCTTAAAGAAATAAATCCAAGTAGTGGGAATGTTGAACAAAAAAAAAAAGTTAAGCTCCATTTTACTAAACTTTCACACATACAAATACTCACTTTAATAACATAAAACAAAGACAGAAAGACTAGTGCAGAGCCAAGACAGCTGCTGGGAGATGATCAGCACCTGTACACATACCACGTGTATCTCTAGCTCTCCCCAGCTACTCAACTGACTTTTCAAACTTGCCATACCATAGTAAGAAATTGCTTACTGCCTAATCTTAACAGAACTGGCAAAATATTTCCTTTGTCAGCTAGGTTTTTTTTATATCACCAGTTTTGAAAGTTCACATTTTCTGTAAATCCCAAATGTGAACAGACCACAGTAAGAAATGTAGTCCCTTACAGGTACACTGCTGAAATCTGTAACATTATATATAGTGCCTATAGAAAGTCTACACCCCCTTTCAAAATTTTCACCTTATGTTGCCTTATAGCCTGGAATTAAAATGCAGTAAAATATATATTTTTTTTTTTTTCATTTATCTACACATCCTACCCAACAACATCCAAGTGACATTTGTAATAGCAATCCTAAATTACCTAACGTGTAACTAATCGCCTTAAAAATCACACACTAAGTGGCCTCCACCTGTGTTAAATTGTAGTGATTCACATGATTTCAGGGTCAATTCAGCAGTTCCTGTAGGTTCCCTCTGCTGGGTAGTGCATTTCAAAGCAAACTCAACCATGAGCACCAAGGTGCTTTCAAAAGAACTCCGGGAAAAAGTTGTTGAAAGCCACAGATCAGGGGATGGGTATAAAAAATATCAAAGGCCTTGAATATCCCTTGGAGCATGGTCAAGTTGATTATTAAGAAGTGGAAGGTGTATGGCACCACCAAGACCCTGCCTAGATCAGGCCGTCCCTCCAAACTGGATGACCGAGCAAGAAGGAGACTGATCAGAGAGGCTACCAAAAAGCCAATAGCAAGTTTGCAAAAGCTACAGGCTTTTATGGTCAAGACTGGTCAAAGTGTGCATGTGACAACAATATTAGGAGATTCTGTCGTCACGTGGCAAACAGTTTTGCAGTCTGACGAAATTAAAATGGCATAAAGGGCATAACCATGGCATAAATGCAATAACGTTATGTTTGGCACAAACCCAACACAGTGCATCACCCAAAGAACACCATCCCTACTGTGAAGCATGGTGGTGGCAGCATTTGTTATGGGGATGTTTCTCATCGGCAGGGACTGTGGCACTTGTCAGGATAGAAGGGAAAATGAATGGAGCAAAGTACAGAGAAGTCCTTGAGGAAAACCTGCTGCCCTCTGCAAGAAAAGCTAAATCTGGGACGGAAGTTCAACTTTCAGCATGACAACAACCCAAAGCACACAGCCAAAGCTAGACTGGAGTGGCTAAGGAACAAAAAGGTAAATGTCCTTGAGTGACCCATTCAGAGCCCCGACCTAAATCCAATCGAAAATCTGTTGCATGATTTGAAGGTTGCTGTCCATCAATGCTCCCCAAGTAACTTGACAGCTTGAACAGTTTTGTAAAGAAGAATGGTCAAATATTGATGTGCAAAGTTGGTAGAGACCTAGCCCAACAGACTCACAGCTGTAATTAACTCAGGGGGTAGAGACTTATCCAATTATAATAACTGAATTATCTTGCAGTTTTGTATTTTTAATATATCATTTTTTTCTCAATAAAACCTTTCCCCCTTAACAGTGTGGAGTATGGTGTGTAGATAAATGGAAAAAAATCCTCATTTAAATGCATGAGGCAATAACTCTGAGGCACTGACACAACAAAATGTATAATGGAATTATATAATATATATAATATATAGACTATATATATATATATCTATTTATATATATGGTAATATATATATATATATCATAACCTGACACTACCCAAAAAAAAAATATTTAATTCATTAAGCCAGGATCATGGGGATAATAGTTGTTGACCATAAATCAGCACAAAAAAAGAAACTGAATAATACACAATGCAAAAGTAATGTGCAGAATAATGCAAAAGTAATGTGCAGAATAAAGCAAAACTGCTTTATTCATGTTAAAACATTTCAATGTGCAACTTCACTCTAACACCCAAACTAAACACCACAAAGTCCCACCAGTCTCTTAAACCCCCAGTTTGCACTCACAGCCTTTCATTGTTGTTGGTGATATCCTGTAGAATCCAGTGTTATCCAAATTTTGACCGGGAAGAAAATCCTCTGTTAGAACAGAATTATATTTCACTAGAATCTTCAACTTGCGGCCCTGCAGCGAGACAAACCCTGATTGTAACCAGGATGGCACCTGCACCCAACAGCTCTCGACCACAACGAGGCTCTGAGGTAGAATGATCCAGATTAGGAGATCAGGAAACTTTTGTTGTTAGTTTAAAGCACAGACATACTCCAAAGCATGTCTGTCTTGTAATGTTTGAACTGAGGGAGTGTCTTATATAACAAACAGATGCATAGCCAAATAACCTGAAGAGAGAAACCTGACTCAATCAACCAATCATGAAATTGGTCAGTTGAGACAATTATATCCTAAAATAGACCATTTCACACAAATTACATTAGGGAACATAATAGTGAGCATAATGGCAACCGTTACATATATATATATATATATATATATATATATATATATATATATATATATATATATATATATAATATTATAACAGTTATACTACAGGGGTCAGAGAGGGAACTCATTGCCCCCCACCACCACCACTACGCTAAACTATCCAATTCATGATTTCTGCTGTAATAAATTCTTAAATTCAGAAGTGTTCAGTCAAAATGTCTTGTAATGACTGCACCAGGGATTGTGGTTGGTTTTACACCCATATAATTCAACGTAAGAAATAAAAATACAAGTGATTTATCAGAGTGACCCTTATGATATTCAATATAAAGATGTTCCTTAATGCACTGGCAGGCTCTATTAAGTTATTCTTGTATTTTTCTGTTGCCAGACCATTGTTAACAGATTTATTTTCTTGTTACTATTAACATTGTTAGAAATGTTTAAAATCAGTCATTGTAATGCTTCGTACTGTGTATGTAAATGATTCGTATTTTACACTGACATAATGGAAAATTAATGAGTGTTCCCACTGATTGTATTATTCAGGAGCAGGACTGAATAGAATAAATGAATAACTTTAACGATTTCTACAGCATTACTATTGAAGATTAACGGCAAATGTTTCATTCATTTGGTTGAATTATCTTCCTAATACAGAAAGTGTTTAAAGCTGGAGGTTGAGGGGTGATTCACTGTGGTTTTAAAGCTGTGTGTGTGTGGAAGCACTGCAATGCAAATCACTGAACAGTTTTGTGTCTTTCTCAAGTCTGACACCTTGTATTATTGTGGGATATGCGCAGACACAACTTGATCACGAAACAAAACTGGAGTATCTTGTGACATTGAAAGTGTAGCAAACCACAGTAAAAACATTCTCAAAGCATGTTAACACAAACCAATAATGCTTAACTATTCATAGCTACATAACAGAGGTACCATGCAATAAAAAAAAAAAAAAAAACTTTTTTTTTTTTTTTTTGGATTGTGGGTATGTCACAAAGACGGTTGAAGTGGATGACGTCAGAACTAGGAAATGATGAACACAACAGACAAGACGGATGAAAGGACACAATGATGGCACCTGCTTGCGCCGGTTTATTGCAAAATAAAAGGGTTGAACAAACAGAAACAGGACACGGCACTCTACGCCAAAATAAAAGTCATAAAGAAAACGAACTACACTTAACAACACGATGCACGGACAGACATACTGACAAACACGGTGAGTTTCGAATACACAAGTATCGTGCTGGTCCCACCAGCACGCAATAGCAATTGTTGTAAACGATTTCTCCTCCTCTCTCTTCCATTCTCCACTCACCGAACACCCAACCCCAAGTGGGTGAAAACATGCTGCTTTTATGCAGCTGTACCGTGACTCGATTGCTAATCAATCATTCAATTGTGGCCTCGGTACAACTGCACCTGAATTAATAAAGTGCAATTCCCCATGCTCACATATTATTACTTTTTACTTGCACGTGAAGTGCTGTGCAATCCTCGTGCCTAAATACAATTATACATTTCTAAACACACGTGAAACACAGACCCGTTTATATCCTGTGTACCAATGCCTATACACCAACATTTAACACTCCACACGTAACATATAACAGAAAAATACACACAGGGGCGGGCACTTTGTTACAGGGTAGTGTAGTATTTTATTATTTTTAAAAACAATAACTGCATTTTATTATAATAAATAAACCTGTTCTCAATATCGCTCTTTGAAAACAAAAGTGGATTTACACATTGCAACAACTAAAAATAGACCACAATCTATTTAATTTAAAGTTAAAATTTTAATCAAGGTTGTTACACGGGCAATTGATTTACCAGGAATCTATTTTAAAACAAAGGAATGTATTAAACATGCATTCAGTCTAATAATATGTGCAGAAAAGTAAACATGAGCCATGCAAGATATCAAATAATTAAACAGCAATACATAAAAACAATTGCAGTCAATATTACATCAAACAACGTTACGACAAACAAAACATTAGACAATAGTTAATCAATGAACTAGCAATAATAACAGTTGAGCAATTGGTCAAAAACAACTATAGATTCCTATACAAGAGATTCTCTTCTACATTGCTTAGCTTGAAAACTGTAAGTTGCATGCAATTACGACAGAAACTGTTTCATAATTGATCATACACAAAACAAAAAATAAATATTTAGTATTGCATTCTTTAACACTAGAACCACCATGGCAGTCATTTTGACGGTTTGAGGTTTTCAAATTTAAATTACCCTGCATGTCTGAAAGTTATGTGGTTGTCCATTTTTAACTTTTCCTAAATTCATGTATTAAATACCCTGATGGCGTTTGAAAGGCAGAATTGCAAAAATAAGTAAGTTATAATCATGTCCACCTAGAACCGCCAAAGAAGTCATTTTGATTGCCTTTTACAATGCATGTTTTTATTTTGAATGTAAGCTACAATATTCTACATTATTTTTATATATTAGCCTGCTGGTATTTCTACTGGTCCTGACAGCCATGAATTCTTTAGTTTTGTAATAGAAATGCACTGAGGAAAATATCAGTAGGGGAGATTTCAACTTGAAGCTAGCTACAGCACTTTGGTAGAAACATTTTTTTATCAGAAAACTGCAAAGCAGCAAACTGCAGCAGCTCAACCTAGATTATGTACTGCACTGAGTGACACACATGCAAGAGAAAACATTAATTAAAAACTACTTTTGTCTTTTACATTTTGTATGTACTGTGGCAAAGTGGTTTGTAGTGCTCCGGTGTATAGGTGAGTTGAAGTGCTCCAACAAAAGACAAACACAGTCTACCGGTCAGGTTTCTTTTAATGCCCTTTTTAAACCGGGTTTCAAATAATAAAGCTGGCTCTACCCAGCAATGGGTATTGCCAGTGAAAACTGGACCCAAAATAATAAAGCTGGTTCTACCCAGCAATGGGTATTACCAGCTACAAAACAAAGGGGTTGCAGTCCCGAAATAATAAACTCAAAAACACGTCTCCAAACTGGGTGCTCTGGTGCAGATGCGGTGCTCTGAGTGCTGGTGCTCGTGCGCGTTCAGGTCCGGGCTTCTTGCTGCAGCTCCAGCTTCATATCAGCCATCTGGCAAAACAAACACAATACTCCTCAATCAACCCAAACTTCTTTCAAGATTCCGTCCTTGTCTCCTCCCATTAACCACAACAAAGGAGCCGATTACGGCATCACGTCCCCCTAAAGTACCCTAAGCCCCGCCCCCTCCGATAGCTAGTTGAATCACGTCTCCTCCAATTCATGACTGAAACTTCGCTCACCGTACTAGGGCGATGACTCCAGGTACCGTAACGCCGCCCTCTTCCTGAATGGCCGGCTCCCGACTGTCCCCAGGATGAACTGCCCAACCATTCAGTAGGAAGCCCACAGCTCCTGTTGTACAGTGCCCTCACTGGTCGAGAGGGAGATTTTTGATTCGGATTCATTCGCTCTCCGTCACAGTACATATACCTGTTTACATCTGTTTACACACTAGTTTCTTTTGAAATGTTTATTTTATTATAGTTTTTCATTTTTTGAAGTAGTTAGAAAGTTTAATTGTTCATTTAAATACAACGTTTTGACTGTGCAGATGTTTTATATGATGTGTTTGAATTCAATTTTTGAGTTGAATCCAATAGTTTATTTTTCATTTTAATATTGAGGTTGTTTAAAATGTAACTGTCATAATTAGGTATGAGTATAATCACAGCGGTTCTAGTGTTAATGCATTGTGGTCCATTTATTCAGCACCTGTCAGGCGCGTCAGATCCAATTTATTTTCACACACACTGTTTATTTTACATGAACTGTTTAAAAGTAATTTTATTCAAAGTAAAACAGGACACTCAGTACTGCATCTCCAGCCCCGCCCCACCCCTTTTTCATTGTATTTATCACATACCTCTTCATAGTTGTGCATATTGATCAATCATCTCCTGATCACCAAACTCCTCAATTATGTGATTCAAGTCATTATTTTATTACTATAGCATCTCAAAAAGCTTGGCGAATGTCTGTGATATTCTTTTAGCACTGGATGTTAAGCAGCTATCTTCTTTGTTTGTGTCTGAGTTATCTCTGTGGTGCAGGGACTATGTGTATTGCTCAGATTTCTGTCATTAAATAGACAAAAATTTGCTAAAATGAAAACAGCAAGCATAACCTGAACCAGCCTTCTCCTAACCATGTGCTTCTCTTCTCTCTTTTCAGATTGCCTAAGACAACAGGATCCAAAATAAAGGTCCACCAGCCAGTAAATTATGAATGTTGAACAAGATGACATCGCACCCGCAGCAGACAATGAGAGGTCCTAGGTGGAACAGGGCCTTGTCCAACCCCTTGCTTGTGCTGCTGTTGGCTCTTCAGTTGCTGGTGGTGGCTGGCCTGGTGAGAGCCCAGACCTGCCCTTCGGTATGTTCCTGTAGCAACCAGTTCAGCAAAGTGATTTGCACCCGACGAGGACTCAGGGAAGTGCCTGACGGCATCTCCACCAACACCCGCTATTTGAATCTGCAGGAGAACCAGATCCAGATCATCAAAGTGGACAGCTTCAAACACCTGCGCCACCTGGAGATCCTGCAGCTCAGCAAGAACCACATCCGCAACATTGAGATTGGGGCCTTTAATGGGCTGGCCAGTCTCAACACCTTGGAGCTCTTTGATAACAGACTGACCACGATCCCCAATGGGGCTTTCGAATACCTCTCCAAGCTGAAGGAGCTGTGGTTGAGGAACAACCCCATCGAGAGCATCCCCTCCTATGCTTTTAATCGGGTGCCCTCCTTAAGGAGACTTGACTTGGGAGAGCTCAAGCGCCTCTCCTATATCTCCGAAGGGGCTTTTGAGGGCCTTTCGAACCTCAGGTACCTAAACCTGGGAATGTGCAACCTTAGAGAGATCCCAAACCTCACGCCTCTGGTCAAACTGGATGAGTTGGAGCTTTCAGGCAACCAGCTTTCCATCATCCGACCAGGATCCTTCCAGGGGCTGATTCACCTGCAGAAGCTGTGGATGATGCATGCCCAGATTCAGGCCATTGAGAGGAACTCTTTTGATGACTTGCAGTCCTTGGTAGAGTTGAACTTAGCCCACAACAACTTGACCTTGCTCCCCCATGACCTCTTCACGCCCCTCCACCATCTTGAAAGGGTCCACCTGCACCACAATCCTTGGAACTGCAACTGTGACATCCTCTGGCTCAGCTGGTGGCTTAAAGAGATGGTGCCTGCCAACACCAGCTGCTGTGCCCGCTGCCACTCACCTTCCAGCTTCAAGGGGCGCTATATTGGGGAACTGGACCAGAATTACTTCACTTGCTATGCTCCTGTTATTGTGGAACCCCCTGCTGATCTTAATGTGACTGAGGGCATGGCTGCAGAGCTTAAATGCCGGGCATCCACTGCCTTGACTTCAGTCAGCTGGATCACGCCCAATGGAACCATAATGACTCATGGGGCGTACAAGGTTCGGATCTCGGTCCTCAACGATGGTACATTAAATTTTACCAATGTTACTGCACAGGATACAGGAACTTATACATGTATGGTGAGCAATTCAGCCGGAAATACCACAGCCTCTGCCACGCTTAACGTTTCTGCCACCGAGAATAGCACCTTTAGCTATTTCACAACTGTTACGGTGGAAACCATTGAGCCTTCTCAAGATGAGGGTAGGACCACAGAGCAAAGTACGAGTCCCACCACCTCTAGTGGCTTGGAGGCTACCTACACCACAACACCCGTCACCCCCCAGAGCACCAAGTCCACAGAGAAGACTTTTACCATCCCTGTGACAGAAGGAAGCCTAAATGGACTGGATGAAGTGATGAAGACTACTAAGATAATCATTGGCTGCTTTGTGGCCATCACACTTATGGCTGCTGTCATGCTTATCATCTTCTACAAAATGCGCAAGCAGCACCACAGGCAGAACCACCATGCCCCCACAAGAACAATTGAGATTATCAACGTGGATGAAGAAATCACAGGAGGTCCACCTCTGGAAAGCCACCTGACCTTGCCCCCGCTGGAGCACGAACACCTCAACCACTACAACTCCTATAAGACTCCATATAACCACACAGGCAACACAATCAATACCATACACAGCTCTGTGCATGAACCTTTGTTAATGCGGGCGACCTCAAAAGAAAATGTACAAGAGACTCAAATTTAATTTCTTTCTTAATAAAAACCTGAACAATTCAACACAAAAGGACATACAAAGGTGAGACAGTTGATCAGTGATACCAAGAACTAGGCTATCTATGTCTACTGTTTCAAAAAGTGTCTTTACAAAACAAAGAGTTTATTTATTAAAAAAAAAAAAAAAAAAAAAAAAAAAAATCTATTGTGATTAAAACAAGAAAAAATCATGTATTCTGCAAAAATCCTTTTTTTTTTGTTGCACTTGATTCTTTTTTTTTATTTCACAACTGGAAAATAGTGATCCATGGTTCTTGTAAACTCTGTGTAAATCTTATGTTTTAACATACTCATTTAGGAGCATACCTCAGGTTTATGCATACCTTAAACATTTTTCATTAATATTTCTCAAATACTATTTTGAAGAGGTGTGGATGCAATAACGTTACAATAACAAGAGAAAGAATATGTGCCAAAGGGAGTGTGCTATCAAGTAGCTGCCTTCCTATTTTGGAGTCATATCCAGTTGCTTGGGGAGGGAATGGGGATTATTTTGGACAGTTAGTAATATAAGGTTTGAAATACTTTTATTAATTAATGGGTTTGGTATACTCTGAAATTTAGCATCAGAGCCATCTTTCGTAAGTTTGCATCATATTAAATTAAACTTAATGTTTACAATGTGTAATAAACCACCACAAAACTCAGGTATGAATGAACCTGCAGTTTCATTAGGTTTCCAATATAAAATAGGAAAAACTTAGAACACCCCATGGTAAACCTTCGATATGGAGATTTGTGTACTGGAGTTTAACAATGGTATTTTATTTGTTATTCAACTTCTATTTTTTGCCTACCAAGTCTTCTGAACTCACTGTTGGGCTGTTTATTAAAATTACAATTTTAAGTTGTTTCTTTTTGATTTTATGAGCAGAGTTACTTCTGCACAAAATGCTAGATGCAAATTACTTCAATACGTTGACTGTCAACCCCGATTCCCATCTCATTCATGTGACCATCCTGAAAATTCCTCTTGAAATTTTTGTGAACTGTGATTTCTTCATTCCCTGCCTCTATCTATATATTTGAAAGGATGTTTTGATGTTGCTCTCTATCCTTTTCTCCCCAGAATGGAGCTCCTAAGAGAATATCTTTAGGTTGTCTAGCTCTAAGCTGCTCCATTCAGATATTAACTATGAAGTATGAATGAAGGCCTAATTAGGAATAATTCAACAATAAAACAATCCAAATATGCATGAGAGAATCACATACTTTAAACACGAAACACTATATTTGGAGGTAAAACAATTGTTAACACTGTTTTAGCTTGAAGACATTCATTACTTACAGTTGACTTACCTCATCCAAGGTGAACAAAGGGCTGACATTATCTAGTAGAGCAAATGAGTGTGTTAACAGCTGAACTTTAAAGGAACAGGTGTTAAACAGTTTCTTGTAACAGACATCAAGTAAACACAACAGGATGCTAACTGTCTACACAAACAAAGGAAATGTGTCTAACTGGGGTCACAGGCCCAAGTCTTTATTTTTAGAAAAACATCAGGGTCTTTCAAGTGCAAACCAGGGGCCACATTTGTAAAGAGAATTACAAAATGCAATGTTCATCTTTTTGTGAAAGGAAAATCAAATGTTACAAAACCGCTAACAACCTTAGGCATGCGTTATATTCCTTCTTAAATACAGTCCATTCTCATTAAGCTGAGATTCAAGGGACTAGCAGAAACATTTGTCTTGTGAGGAATTCATGTTATGAGGAGTTTATGAGAAATAGCCATTCAGACAATTGTACATTGATAATGTACTATACTTTGATATTAATGCAAGGGTGGTGTTACAACAATACAATAGGAGCAATACTAGATAATAGAAAGACTAGTAAAATGATTTTATTTATGTAGTCTGTGGCCTAAAGCCTTTGGGATAGATTTGAAATGGGTTGCCCCATTTTCTATAGTGATGTGTGATCCCCTACAATCACAGGGCCACCACAAACAATACCTGGTACAAGTGAAGCTGCCAATTGTACCATTGCACTTCAGTTTGCTTTTAATATTGTTCCTGCCGTTGAAAGCAGAAGACTTATTCAGAAGAAATAAAAAATGTATTAGCAAACCACTATGAATAATTAAAACAAACTGTAAAAAAAAAAATTAAAAATGCAATACTTGTGCCAATATGTTAAGCTTTATACATAAATGCAAGGGGGCAAGCTTTAAAAATACATTCCACAGTAAGAATTGTACTAACACCTGCATGCAAAATCTACCCTGATCCTTTCGGCTGCTTGAAATTCATTCTTCAAAACAAGTTTCAAGATAACAGTGGGGTAACGGTAAAAATAAAAATTTACCACTGTAAAATTGCAGTTTTCCCATGCTTTTCCCGTAGTTACACAAAGCATTTTCCATAGTTTACCGTGGTTTGCCAAGCTTTTCCCATAGCTACACAATGCATTTTCCATAGTTTATCATAGTTTGCCATGCTTTTTTAATAATGTACCTCTTTGGGCTTTACAGTGCTTGTCCATGTATTACCATGCTTTTATTTTGTTGTGATCCGTGAGGTTAAAAATTTGAATGATCATGCCTTAAAGGAGAATTAGGAAGATAGGAAGTTATTAGCCCTCTCACCTATTAATGCTTTCTTCACACCTGTCTTGAATCGGCTAATAGGTATTGCTTCAAGAGGCAAATGGACATGCACTGCTCTCCCTTTTAATACTCTGCTCATGCATAATCTTCATTACACCAGTGCTGCTCTCAAGGACACCTGACGCCCACAGTAGAAACCTGGGGTTTACCTCACGGTCACCCAACAGTGGTTCGTAAGCATTTTAAGACACTTTACATAGAGTTTACCACATTTCTAAACCACTACTCTCAAACCATGTGTCCATCGCTGTATTTGGTTTTCCATTGGAAAAGAGATTCCTTCACCTTCGCAAGGGAAATGCAATTTCCTTTTTTGTAAAAATTCTGCTCATTTTTTTTTTTAATGGTGAATTTTAGTGATGAGATTTTGGTCTATTGTGTCTTCTTCTGTAAAAGCAAAAGAACCCAATAAGAATGTTTTTTTTTTTCCACAGGGAATGCTGTATTAGCAGTAGATTTATATTTAAAAAATAAATAAATTAAAAAAATATATTTTATTTTATTTTACATGTGCCAACCTGTTTGAAAATAAAAATCATGCTGTGAAAGAAACATACAACTTTGACTTTCATGTAAACATCCATCCAAGACCTTTGAAAAAGAGTGCTGAAACCACAGTTTGTAGTTCATACACAAAATAAGGTTATAAATAAAATATTGTTGTTTTCTTTTTTTATTATTATTGATTCGTTAGTGGTTATTTCATCACACCTACAGGCCCAAATGAGAGAGCTTTCTGATGTTAGAAATCAAACATGATTTCAATCCTCAAAAGCGCTTCCTTTCACATGACTCCAACATCATGGCTTATTGAATGGATATTCTCCTAGCGGCTGATGAGTTTATAATACTGACATCAGCACAAAACATGTACTGATCTCTCCACTACAGAGCTTGCTCATCAGTTGAATGGTAAGATGTTTGTCTTTAAACTGTATGGTTTGCTGTTTCCATCTAGCCCTTGCCTTAACATTCAGTTCAATGGCCTGAGATGCCAATTCCTTACAGTACTCATAGAAGGACCTGTTTGGTTTTGCTGGTACTTGAAAAAATGAACCTACTTTCTGTTATATACCATACCTGCAATAACTGTAAAACACATAATAAATATAGGCATTAATAATACCAACAATGTAATAAAAATGTAGCTCTCATATACCTTATTGAAAACCTCACAAATATCAACACCCATTTTAAATGTAAGGCTTTTTTTAATTTTTTTTTTTTTTTTTGCTTATCCTTATAACATCCAATTAACCCATGTTGCAGCAGGTCCATGTCTATTGGAGTCCCAAAGTGGCATAGAGTAGAACTGGGGAATGTGGACCAAAATAAATGCTATCTGGAATGAAAAAAGGCAAGGAAAACTACCATTTATAGAAAAGTGAACATCATTGTGGGAGTTTGGGTCACTAGGCTTAACCTTCACAGAACACCTTCTGGAAGATAATAATTACAACACCTGTTCTACATCCACGTGTTCTTTTAGAGGTTAAATATATGAAGAACTTCATACCAAAATGCAGTATATCCATTTACATTCTTTTTAATAAATTTATATATTTTTTTTATTTCAGATACTTAGCAACAAGCATTGTTGCTTTTTCACTATTAATGTTATGTGAGTGAGAATAATATAAATGTAACATATAAACATGTTAAATCTACCTCAAAATGTTTTTTATGGATGAAGGCATTTATTTTTAATGGAAAATGCTACATATCACAGATTCCGTCCTATTTGCGCAGAATAAACAGCATGTCAATTATTATCCAAACATCATCTTCAGAGCCAGTTCACACCTGTACAACTTTAGAACATGCAGATGTACGAAAAAACAGTGCGTCAAAAACAACAAGGAAGGAATACAAATCAATGGGCCCGATCTTCGATCTTCGCTCAATCCCCTCGTTAAATTTGTGCCTCCCAAAAAAAATAATGCTTTGGCACAAAATGAGAGATATTCCAAAACAGCACAAAGCAGTTGTGAAACATTGGAATATAGCATTATTTTGAGCAATTCGCAAATCTGTTTGTGCCTCGCAAAACCATCTGCGCATTCACTACCAATATAGCAACTGCACACAACAGCCAAGCGAGAATGCAGAATGATGGACAGTCACCATTAGTAATGGCATTACCCCGACAAGCTGCTATCATTGATGTCGCCATAGTATGTACCGATATTACAACAGACAAGACCACACAATATATCCTGCACACATACATACAGGACCATTCAAATACACAATTGGCTCCATAGCTTGGTGTTGAGTTATGCCACTGTTTTGTTGAATACGGACAGTATTGTATCTCAAGGAAATATACAGGTTTTTTTAAAGGCCAGCTGATCCAACATAGCTGTATATTTTTGAAGTAAAAAAAAAAAAAAAAAAAGGCTTTGGATAGTGTCTGGTTTTTTTTGTTTTTTTTCTGAATGATTTTTTTTTTTATATAAGTCGTGCCGTGACAAAGTCTACTGTGGTAGCGCACTCTCTGATTTGTAAATGTAAAGAGTTCATTCACCTACAAATTAATCATCAATCGACCATTTTTATATACACAATACACAGAAATGCATGATGTTATTCATTCTACTCACCCATTTGAACATCATGATTAAGCCCTGTTTGTAAGATTTTGAGTGTTGCCGGAATGGATTTTTTTTGTTAAGACATTTTTTTTTTTTTTTGGAAATAATAATAATTAATTCTAAATACGGTCCTAAAATGTTAATTGTAGCCTACTATGATTTCTCAATAAATGAACAGTCTCTGTACAATTAGCAACATCGACATTCAGTAGAGTTGCATAAACGGCCAGAAATTACAGTTAACAAAACTGTTTGTCCCACCTCAGCTAACTTATGATTGGACTGCTGCAGAGAAAATACAGGTCTTTCATTGGTTGATCGTATCACCGGTCTGGCTTTAGGAAAATGTCAGCATGCCTTTCACAGCAAGAGTGCCCTGATGGTGATTGGCTCTGCAAAGTGCAGCTGCCCACCCCTACACCCGTAATACGCAGCAACCTATGGAATAGCCAAATAAAACAATGGGTCACAAGATGGGTGTATGAAGTATTTATACAATTAATTTACAGATGTGCGGCAAAACACAACAAGGATAACAGGCAGGAACCCCCTCCCTCTTCATCCTTCTCTCGATCTTCATTTCCATACTTTGATGGTACACTTTGGATGCCAATATGCCTGAGGAGCAGTGAAGAATACATATAAGTGTATATGTAAACAGACTACCAATGTCCATCATATCAATACAATACTCAGTGATAAAACACATAACTGATCCGCCCATCCAGTGTGTGCGGATGGGGGGGTTGGGTTGGGGTTCCGTACTATTGTACGTTCAACATTGCATCACAGTTGATGCGAATATCATCAATATCATAACATAACACAGCAGTTGATCAGAAAACCCTAAACACTAAGCAATTGTACCGCACATGGTATCAAGTTCTCCATGTGACGCTGCTTCTGCCTGGGTCGTGGCATTGGGGGAGCTATGCCCCCCCCCCCCCCCCCCCCATACTTTGTATAGGTACCCAACCCCAGAGTGGACTGTTACTCTGACACTATTTTCCAGCAGTGAACAGTTATTGGAACTACCACATTGCAATTATTGCGTAGATATTGGTATATTCAGACGAATTAGGGCTTTCACCTATTTCAAATTTCATTGCACTATGTGCATGTTGAATGTTCACCTAGAATACATGTGCATCACATGTTTCTAATTACCGATGCATTACCATACTATAATAGGACCATATTAAACAAACAGAACAGACATCTGTACAAGGAAGGCAGTGTGCAGCATGTTTTCACACTCGTCTGTTGGGCATGGGAATACGCTATAAACATCACTATGATATGAACATACTATATATGTTATTATGGAAACAAAAAAAACGTATTGCTTGTATGTTTTTGTCGCAAATTGACTACGTTGATGCAGTATATAGGTTTGCATCACCATCAACTTTAGGTAAACTGGACTTGCTATATAATCTTGTAATTGAGGTACATTACAAGATTTAATACTCAGTATATTATACGATTTGGTAGGCTGGACTTCTTTGGCTTTACACAGGTTGAAGCACTGGTATATTTTGGTATATAAGGCTATTCAATATAAATTACCCTCTTATTTAAATGAATACCTTAAACAGTGGCTTTCAAAATAATTCACACCCCTGGGACTTTTCAAAATTGTATTGTGTTACAACTTGGAATCAAAATGGATTTAATTAGGAGTTTTTGCCACTGATCAACACAAAAAAGTCCATAATGTCAAAGGTAAAAAATTAAATTTACAAATATTTCTAAATTAATTACAGATACAAAACAGAAAATAATTGATTGCATAAGTATTGACCCCCTTGAGTCAATATTTGGTAGAGACACCTTTGGCAGCAATTACAACCATGAGTCTATTTGGATAAGTCTCTACCAGCTTTGGTCATCTGGACACTGCAATTTTTGTCCATTCTTCTTTGCAAAATTGCTCAAGCTCCATCAAGTTGGATGGGGATCTTTGGTGTACAGCAATTTTCAACACTTTCCACATATTCTCAATTGGATTGAGGTCCAGGCTTTGACTGGGCCACTCCAGGACATTGACCTTTTTGTTTTCAAGCCACTCCAGTGTGGCTTTGGCTGTATATTTAGGGTCATTGTCCTGCTGGAAAATGAATCTTCTCCCAAGTCCCAGGTCTCTTGTAAACTTCATCAGGTTTTCCTCCAGGACTTCTCTGTACTTTGCTGCATCCATTTTGCCTTCTATCTTCACATGCTTTCCAGGCCCTGATGCAGAGAAGCATCCCCATAGCATGATGCTGCCACCACCATGCTTCACGGTAGGGATGTTGTTCTCAGGATGATGTGCGGTGTTAGTCTTGCGCTTAGTGCTATTTTGGTCTCATCAAACTATAGAATCTTCTTCCACTTGGTCTCAGAGTCTCCCATATGCCTTCTGGCAAACTCTAGACAAGATCTGATGTGAGTTTTTTCAACAATGGCTTTCTTTTTGTCACTTTATTTAGGTGTGTCACAGCAAAGGGGTTGAATACTTATGCAATCAATTAATTTCTGTTTTATATTTGTAATTAATTTTTCACTTTGACATTATGGACTTTTTTGTGTGGATCAGTGGCAAAAACTCCTAATTAAATCCATTTTGATTCCATGTTGTAACACAATAAAATGTGGAAAAGTCCAAGGGGGGTTGTGACAGGAGTGAAAAGGAGTCCCCTTTGTAATTTGCCCTCCTGACTATTGGCAGCGCTGTGCAGGAAGGAACGAGACACATGAGAATGGCTGAGTCATGGTTGGGGCAGAAGCCACAGTGGTGGAGGCCATCTGAACTTAGGGAAGAACCTCATGGTTGAGCCCCATTATTGCAATCAGCCCCATTATTGCAATCAGCTATGCTGCATTCGACGATTGGCTGAGGTGGGGCAGTGCACTGATTGTAGGGGCAGGGCTCAGCACTATTTAGGCTGTGGGGTTCTGTCATTTGGTCTTGCTATCCTGGACTGAGACAGTTGTGCTGCGTGAGCTCTGTGTGTTTTTGTTCTTTTGTTTGGTTTGTTTGTTTTGTTTACACTCAGACTGAGGATTCCCAGACCGGCTGCCTGCGAGTCCGGACTTTCCCCCTGAGATCCTTGGGAGCTACAGGAATTACTTGTCCTGGGTTTTTAAGAGGGAGCCCGAGCCACCTACTGTGGGGTGTGGATTACTGAAAACCCTGTGGCAATGTTTATGTTCTGTTTGGACTATTTTGTTTTTCATTTTAAGCCTCTGCTTACCATAGCTGGTAACAGAGGCAGTTTCTTTTGTGGGAATTATCAATAAAAATCCAACCACAACTACGTGTTTCCCGTGTCACATCACTTCCTCCCATAACACACCACAGGGGTGAATACTTTTGAGAGCCACTGAAGCTTCCCATAGTAACCTTAGACTCAGATCTCATTCTTTTTTTGCATTTTAAAATCCCAAATGTGCATACTGAAGCTGGTAAAGGATCCTTTGCTCATTATGCCCCATGGGCCTGGAATGAGTTCCAGTCCAAACTAAAGCTGCAGACCCAGATATCTTTATTGTAATTTAAGAGTAAACTGCATGTGACTGAGAGTTGTAATTGTTTTAAATAGTTGACTACTTTTGTGTATTTTGATTATTGTTTTAAATGTGATTTGCCTGTGTCTTAATTGTATTCTATTGTGTATTTATTCTTGTTGTCTGATTGACTTGCTGCTACCTGCTTGGCTAGGTCTCACTCGTAAAATAATTTTTAATCTCAATGTGACTACCTATATATATATATATATATATATATATATATATATATATATATATATATATAATATATATATATATATATATATATCTATAATATATCCATAACTGACAAATTATGCCATGATTTTTTTTAAAAAAACTAATAAAAAAAAATACGAAGCTATTGCATAGTCTGCAACCAGTTTGGAGTCATACAAGTACTAATATATTTGTACACAGTTTTTGCAAAGGCTTTGTTGGCCATTATAGATTATAAAACAACGACTCGTGTGTCTAGTAAAAAACTATTTTTCTGAATAAGTTGTCTAGAAGGGCTAGTATTCCGATAGTATCCTAATACTAAGTGGGTATTCGGTATCACGTTTTCAGAATACTGGTTTACACTGCATGGAATAGCTATTCAAATTTTCTACTATTCCGAATACAACTGGAATCCTGATAGAACAGGACAACTGGAACAGGTGCCCGGGTAGTGGGTGCAGTCATTTGCACCTACCACGAGTGGCAGGTGCACAACCTCATAATACCATGCATTATCTCCTCCCTGTTTGCTCTGGTACTGGGGAATTTAGTATGTTCTTCAGCACGTCGCAGCAAAGCAGTTATGAACTGGTCGAGGTGGCGGGACACAGCTGACTGGGTGATCCCCATTGTATCACCTGCTACCTTCTGGAAGGTCTCGGTAGCCAGGATACACATACAGGCAGACACTACCAATTGCTCAGACAAGGCATGACTGCGCAGGTTTGTTCTGGCCAGGTCATCATGCAGCATGTGACATAGATGAGTCAGCATGTCTCGGTCGAGATGATACCTGGACATGACTTGCTCATTGCATACCTCTTGCACGACATAGGCGAAGTTTATCTTCGCCTATGTCGTGGTTGCTGTTCCTGGGTGTGCTTTGCATCATTCACATCCACATGTCGACGGACACACTGCATGCTACCCACGTTTCCCATTGTTGCCTGTTTGTAGCCAGTGCTGGAATGGTAGTGTGCGCGGAGTTAACGCAGTCCTTTTACAATCCTTATTCTGTGAGTCACAAACCTTTTTTGTACTTTTTTGTACTAAAGTAATAGAAAAATGACTACAAAAGAATTAGAAGTGAGTAATTTTTTGAGATTTATGATTATACTGTAAATTTATAGTATAATCGTAAATCTCGAAAAACTACTCACTTCTAAATCTTTTGAAGTCATTTTTGTATTCCTTTAGTATAAATACATGTTAATTTGGATTCATATGTTGTTTTTTTCTGACTTATTGTGAACGAAAAGACATAAATTCGCCCGTTTTCTCATTGGAAAAGTGATATTTTGAAAATTACCTGTCCTGGTCACAAAAACAAAGTTTGTGGGGAATAATAGCCATTTTCTATAAAAAATTGTTACACTGTGTAATGACAGCAACACAGAATAAATTACATAATGTGAGCAGACGAAGAAAAGATTCATCCTGAGAAACTTTGTCTGCCTTCTCGTAAAATGTATCGTGATTCACAAGTACAGTTTCTCTACAGCTTCCATACACCCTCAGATTAAAAGTGCTGACAACTAGCATTAACCTCACAGCCCATGTACAGCTTCTCTACATCTCTAGGAAGGCTTCTGATTGCTAGTTCTTTAACCTGAGTTATCTGATTTGTCTGATTATTTCCTTCCTAATCCGTGGGAGAGCTAGAGAAAGCACTTCCTCTGGAATTCTCAGTGGAGACCATTGACTTCGCACAGCAAGGATATAAACCTGCGCTCTCCTGACTATACGACGTCTTCTACACCAAGCATCCATGCTTTCACCATTTACCACTCATGGACCCCAGACATATCTTTCCTATACAATAATTCAGTCTTGCCTTGCTGACACACTGTTTGGCTACTTAAGTAGGACCAGTCTACTTGATTAGATTTGGCATGTACCCCTGATACACCCTGGGTCCCTTGAAAGGCTGTTTTTTAAGCACTGTTGCGGATGGCTACTTTCAAGATGATAATGCATTCATACACCATGCCAGAGTTGTGCAGAAATGATTTGTGGAGCATCCACCACAATCCTCATTCAATCCAACTGAGCATGTGGTGTGAATTTCAATCCCCTGTGACTTGACACTTCACTTGAACAGCATGGTTTTACAGAATTACCTTTGTGCTTCAGCAGGGACTGATCTATCGTAGAGTCTCCATTCAAGATGAGGGTTTTAGGTTTCAGTTAGTGGTGCCAATGGCACTTACATCTACCTTTCTGTTACATTTCCACAGCAATCCTCTGGAGGGACACTTAGGTCAGCTTAAGACTTTTCTGAGGGTATTGGGAGATGGCTGGTGATCATCCGTTCGCAAAGATACATGGAAGCATGTAAATGAATGCAGCATATGTCAAAAATAAAAGCCCTCTAACAGAAAACCTGAGGGGTTGCTCCAACCTACTACAGTCTCGGAGCCAGGAGAGATGTTGGGGGTCGACTTAGGGTCCTTATCCCCAAAGTAAGAAAGGTCAGATCTAACTTTTGGTGGTGATTGATTACTTCTCCAAATGGGTGGAAATGTTCCTTCTGAGAAATAGCAAGACACCAAATATTGCCAGAATACTTACCCAGGAGATTTTCACTCGATGGGGTACCCCCCCGATACCTTGTGTCTGACCGAGGTCCCCAGTTTACAAGCCTGCTGATTGAGGAAATATTCAAATCATGGGGAGTCATCCGAAAGTTAACCACTTCTTACCACCCAGAAGCAAACTTAACTGAGAGGGTAAATTGTACCATAAAAACGATGATTGCCTCCTTTGTGGGAGAGAATCATAAGCAGTGGGATGAATGGTTACCAGAATTTCGTTTTGCTATCAACTCGGCTAGACAGGAAACCACTGGTTTGTCTCCAGCTGAAGTGGCCATGGGGCGTACCCTTCAGGGCCCTCTGGACAGATTAATTGCTGTGGCTCCCTGTCCGGGTTCTCAGCAAAATCCCCTGTTGGAACAGCAGCACAAATCAGGCAGTGAAGTACAACGTAGAGTTGGCATAGCCCTGAAATGCCAGGCCAAAAATTATAATCTACGTAGGAGAGATGTTCAGTTGCAAGGTGAGATAGTTTGGGTCTGAACACACCCGTTGTCAGATGCCACCGTCAACTTCTCTGCCAAGTTTGCGCCAAAATGGTCAGGACCAGCTAGTATTATCAAAAAGCTTGGTCCTGTTAATTATAGGGTACAGTGGACAGACCAGTCTACGAAGATTGAGTTGTTCGTTCATACTGTCAATCTAAAGCGACATGAAACCTCGGATTTGGGGACCATGGTCCGGTTGGGGGGGGGGGGGGGGGGGGGGGGGGGGGGGGTGGACGGGGGTTCCTTTTTTTAGAGCAGTTTGTTTTTGAGGTTAGACTCACCGTGTTTGTTTAGATCTTTTGGCTGTTATCTTGTTCTTTTGTTTTCTAATTTCATTAAAAGTATATAAAAGTAATTTGTTGGCAACAGATCTAACATTTTTTAGACGGCATTACTAACCAGCACTGCCCTTAAAGTTTTTGAATGGGGTTCTTTTTTTTTGGGCAGTTTGTTTGCATCGAAGGATTTTACAAACTGCAAGCTACAAAGAAAAGGGACTGATACTTGGAGCTACTGGAGCAGTCTGGGTGAGCTCAAATTCATTTTTTCATCTTTTCCTATTGGGATTTATCGTTTTTGAATGGCCATATGTGTTGTGTTTTTTGTCAATTTTTTCTCCGTGTTTTTTGGATTTTCTTTCTATTTTTTGAACACTTTGACAATTGGATACAATCTATGACTGTGCTTTTAATTCTTGGTTGGGACTATAAGAATAATTTTTTGCTATTATTTATTTATAACTGCATCCTGAATTTTTTAAATTTCATTTGTTTTTGCTTTGACTCTCTCTTTGTGATTATTGGTGGCAATAAACATACTTCATTTGGAAATCTCAGTCTTGACCCTTTTAAATTTTCTATTTCGCTGTGGCACTAGATTTTACTTAAAGTCTATAGTATTACATCCTTACCTCACTCCAAGAACAACGTGCAACAGCAGTTAAATTAAATAGAGGACAGAATGAAAATGAGTTGAATTCACAAAATATACAACTTGAAATGGTGGCTAAACCCCTGAGTCCTGGAGTTATATTCTATAGGTGATATGAACTGCAGGATTCTGCAGCATTTTTTAAAATTGCTGAATCAGTCTGTACCAAAGACATTGGCTGTTCATTTTCTAAGGTCCACAATGGGTATGCTGTTTGAATAACTCAGTTTTCTATGTTTTTGTGCTGTCTCTTGTTTGTTTACAATCCATACTGTTCTGTATGTTTTATGTGTATTACTTTTCTAATTGGCATCACTATCTGCTACACAAAATAATACAAGGAATCAAACAGTCTGGTTTCTGAACACATGTACTACATAATAAAGTACAATCAGCTTCCAGCAGAGTAACAGTTCAGTAACAGAAGGTTACAAAGATTGTGCATCAACAACTTCCTTCACTTCCTCTCTCTCTCACACACTGAACTGACAGCATGAACGCTTGACTCTGCATTGTTGTACCCAGAGTGTACAAACGCAAAATACCCCATACAGTGTAACGTTTACACATTGGTTACATTTAAACTACTGTCTGTAAATGTTAAAGTTTCACTTGTATAAGAGTACTGCATATTCCTATAAATTGGACTACATTGCATGCCAATTTTCTATTTCAAGAATAGCAGGGAAATCATGCCGTATATTTTAATATTTACTGTCAAAAAACAAAATGTCAAAAAAAATCAAATCAACAGGAAACTTCATTAGAACTTTTTATTTCTGTATTCTCATTGTTTTCTAATTACTATTACTGTAGAACATTGTTGTGGTCGGCAAAGGAAACTTACTGCAGCAAATGAAAGACACATCATGCTTACTTCCCTTCACAATCGGAAGATGTCCAGCAATGCCATCAGCTCAGGATTGGTAGATAACAGTGGGACCCTGGTACACCCATCTACTGTCCAGAGAAGTCTGGTCAGAAGTGGCTATCATGGAAGACTTGCAGCCAAAAAAACATACCTCCGACGTGGAAACAAGGCCAAGCGACTCAACTATACATGAAAACACAAGAACTGGAGCACAGAAAAATGGCAGCAGGTGCTCTGGACTGATGACTGACAAAATTTGAAATATTTGGCTGTAGAAGAAGGCAGTTTGTTTGCCGAAGGGCTGGAGACCGGTACGCGAATGAGTGTCTGTAGGCAACAGTGAAGCATGGCTGAGGTTCCTTGCAAGTTTGGGGCTGCATTACTGCAAAAGGAGTTGGGGATTTGGTCAGAATTAATGGTCTCCTCAATGCTGAGAAGTACAGGCAGATACTTATCCATCATGCAATACCATCAGGGAGGCATCTGATTGGCCCCAAATTTATTCTGCAGCATGACAATGACCCCAAACATACAGCAAAAGTCATTAAGAACTATTTTCACTGTAAAGAAGAACAAGGAGTCCTGGAAGTGATGGTATGGACCCCACAGAACCCTGATCTCAACATCATCGAGTCTGTCTGGGATTACATGAAGAGAGAGAAGCAACTAAGGCTGCCTTAGTTTTCTAATATGTTTGGGCCAACCTACCTGCCGAGTTCCTTCAAAAACTGTGTGCAAGTGTACCTAGAAGAATTGATGTTGTTTTGAAGGCAAATGGTGGTCACACCAAACATTGATTTGATGTAGATTTTTCTTCTGTTCACTCACTTTGCATTTTATTAATTGATAAAAATAAACTATTAACATGTCTATTTTTGAAAGCATTCTTACTTTATATCATTTTTTCACACCTGCCTAAAACTTTTGCACAGTACTGTATATATATATATATATATATATATATATATATATATATATATATATATATATATATTATATATATACACATATATATAGACACACATACACAGACAATACTGGTATATACATACAGTATATATTTATTTTTCTTGCCGTGTTTGGTATATACAACACATTACCTTGCAAAGTCCAGACAAGCAAATTCACTCTAATGTTGGGCATGTAAAAATTTGGCAAGGCTATGTAATTGTATTGTGCCGATTTTTCATCACAATTCTCAGATTACCCCTGTAAGAATTGTGAGAGATATTGTAGTGACTGAATAGATTACCTTCCCTCGCGACACCTTCCAGCACTTTGTGTCTCATGTTACATCATGTCAAAACTGTGATCAGGGCAAATTGTGGCCCAAGCTAGCTAGGTACTGTTCACACAGTGTATATTCCTAACCATACATTACAGTGTAGCCCAGCTTGTCTGTTTCAACACAGCAGCGGTTAACATTTTTACACAGCTTTCTTCTTCTAGAACCCTGACTGCTGTATTTATTCATGTATTTCATATCTTATATCATACTTATATCCACTTATTAATATAGTTGTTTTGGATACTTGATATTAAACAAACATTGTACAATGTTAATAAATAAACCCATACAGTAAAATGTGAATAAGTTTTGTATTTTCTTTTTAAAGAATGTGATGATCACTGTTCGCCACAGAAAACATGTAATATGCACCTCAAAGTGCAATGGTAAGACCCAGGAGGCTTCTCTGCAGGGTCCAATGGTACATTATCAATTGTTTCTGAAATGATCTAGCTGATGTACAGATTAACAAAGAGCTGCTGGATACTTTTTATATTACCTAAAATAAAAGAGCAAATGTTTTCAGAGAACAGATCTGGGGCTTAGGCTAGCTAATGTACAAAGCTTCTGAAAGGTGTCGGATAATTTGGGTATTTGATACATTTCAGATTTTGTGGTATAAATTGAATATACATCATGAACTTCCATGGAGTACTGTAGCTATTCCATGGATAAATAGAGCCCAATAACCCACCAGCCCACATAGGGGTTTACAGCTACCATGAATAACCTAACAAACAGACCAAATGCATATATGAGTTAATTAATATGATTGTCTAACCGTTCTCACACATTTCTAGTAAAATAGCACAAGAGAAAAGACAGCTTTAACAAATGACTGCAGGGGTGCATCAAATGAGAAAATGCTTGGATTAGCAACATAACATGTTGGTTTCCAAGCTGACCACAGTCTTTGGATCAAATTGGATTTGCAATTTCTTCCCATTTTTTTTTTTTTTTTTAATGTTGTTTACTTACTAATTTCTTCTCATTTATTAAAAGCTCTCAGTTTATTTTAGAGATTTTGTTTTATGATGTTGCTTGTCTAGAATTATAACAAGAGCCAACTGGACTGACTGGTGTAGTGTCAGACATTTCAGCATTTTTATTTATTTTTATTTTTTGTAAGTACAATTCTCTTTTGTGTTATACCAAATTTTGCTTTCCACGTTCATAAAAATCCAAAAACAAAACCCCTCTGGCGTTAAGTATTTTAATTATTCATAAAATGGAGGGCAAATACTGTAAGAACTCCCTTAATTTAAGTATGCAAATAGCACATTATTAATGATAAAAAAGAGCCTATAACAGAGCGAGC
Organism: Polyodon spathula; assembly: GCF_017654505.1. Taxonomy (NCBI): domain Eukaryota; kingdom Metazoa; phylum Chordata; class Actinopteri; order Acipenseriformes; family Polyodontidae; genus Polyodon; species Polyodon spathula. Next base: position 14,527,462 of record NC_054550.1, read on the forward strand.
AGCCCTGTACATTTAGTTGTTCATTTTTAGAATGGGGTCTCCCACTCTAGGGAGACACAATAAAACATAAACAGATCAAATATAAATAAATAAATTATATATATGATATATATATATATATATATATATATATATATATATATATATATGTCATATATAGATATTATATATATATATACACACACCCAATAATAGATAAATGTGTTTTGTGTTGTTTATTCTGCTTTTAGTTCGCATTTTTGTTTTGTTATTCTGCTTTTATTTTTTAAACATGTTCTGGCAGAGGCGAGGGGAGTTACTCGTCCTCTGCCAGCAATGAATTCAACCTCATGGCAATGTGTGGCTGTCGGCTAGTGCATTGTTAAACTAGCCAGCAGAAACAACAATTAATAAACATGTGCAGATTGTAACAAAGGGGTAATAGAATAATTACGAACTAGTTAAACCCCTCTGCCACAATATTTAAGCCTGCAGCTCTCCCTGCTCAAGGTGGGTGTACAGAGGAGAGAACGGGAGAGCGAGAGGAGAGTTAAAAAAGAAACTAAAACTCAGAAATACCGTGAAAGCTACTGCCCAGCCAGACCTGAGTTTTGTGTTCGAGATTTATTTGTGTTTAAACATTTTATTTTTGTGCTCCGTGAGCAGTGTTTTGTTTGTTAAAATATTTTATTTATTTTTGTTTAATAAACTGCACACAACGCATCTTTTCAACTGCAGTACTTGCCAGTCTGTTGTTCTCCTGCATCTGGCCTGATGTCACCGCAACGACATTTCCTGCCACACATGGTGTCATCGCGGGATCAACCACAGCCTCTGACTAGGGCCAGAGAGAAAAGGGTACTGCAATTTTGTTCATTTTTTTTGTATTATAAGTGTTTAGAGTGAGGAAAAGGAGGAAAGATGGGAGAAAGAAAACAGGCATGAGGAGCACCACTGCCTAGAGGTCTTCTGACACAGACCTGACGTGGGGAAAGCCCGAACGTCCTGCGCCTGAGTGGGAGGAGCCTGATAGTCCTGCGCCTGAGTGGGAGGAGCCCGAATGCCCTGTGCCTGAGTGGGAGGAGCCCGAATGTCCTGCGCCTGAGTGGGAAGAGCCTGAACATCCTGTGCCTGAGTGGGAGGAGCCTGAACGTCCACAGCCCAAGAGGAGGGAGTCGGTGCATCCACAGTCCAAGAAGGGGTAGGCGGTGCATCCACAGCCCAAGTGGCTGCAAAGTGGGCCACCCCAGCTAGTCCTGGCTCCCCTCCTGCCGTTGCCACCTGAGGATCAGCCGCCACCGTCACCTCCCAATGGTCCACCGCCACCGTTGCCTCCCGAGGATCTGCCATCATCTTCCGAGGGGCTGCTGCCTCCATTGCCTCCCAAGGGTCCTCTGCTGCCGTTGCCACCCTAGGGACCACTGCTACCCTGACTCACACCACCCAAGGATGCCTGCCTCGCACCACCCAAGGATGCCTGCCTCACACTGCTCAAGGATGCCTGCCTCGCACCGCCCAAGGATGCCACGTCCACATCGCCTGGGGCTGCCTGGTGCTCCACATTGCCTGGGTCTGCCTGCTGCTCCGCATCATCTGGGGCAGCCTGTTTCTCTCTTATATCACCTAGGGTTGCCAAGGGTGCCACTTCTCCTGGGGTTGCTGAGGGCCCTGCTTTGCCTGGGGCCACTGCCTGGCTTGCGTCGCCTGGGGCCGCTGCCTGGCTTGCGTCCCTCTGGGTCGATGAATGCTCTGCACAAGGGGGGTATATGTAACAGGGTGAGCAGCCCTGTACATTTACTTGTTTATTTTTAGAACGGGGTCTCCCCCTCTGCCCCTGTGTTATTTTGTGTTTGTTTGTTTTATGATTTATTTATTGTATTTATGTATTGATATAGATGACGTTTTTATTTTTGAAAAGTGTTCTGGCAGAGGCGAGGGGAGTAACTTGTCCTCTGCCAGCAATGAATTAAACCTTGCGGTAATGTGTGACCATTCTATATGTGACAAAGAGGTTGATCTAAACTTGTGCACATTAAAGCAGGAGAGACACATACAAATATGTCCACACACAACAAAGTTCAGTATAAAACAGGGCAGCACCTGGTTTATTATTCCACAGTTCCAAAAGCAGGTCAGTAAAGCAGGTCAGTCAGGTACATGTAGCAGATTATCCACACAAACAGGGTCAGGCCACAAATCAGGTAATCAGAACAGTCCAGGTCAAAACTCACAGGTATCAATAACTCAGTCTCGCACACGTTTTTCTCTCTCTACTTCTCGCAGTACAATCCTGTTTCCTACTCCTTCACTATCTGAATGGGGCTGTCCCTTTTTATCATACAAACACCCCATCATTGTGACATCATTTCCTTTCATGGGGCTGTCTGAGAAATGCAGTCTTCCTGGGTCGACCATCTTGTTTCTGGTAATGTGAGGCCATAGTTTTCCAACAAACTTACCCTCACGTACCTCCCATTAATGACCCTACCCCTTGTTCTGTTATAGTATATACATGGTGGAGATTGACAAAATGTTTTTAATTTCTTTTTAATCATCATTAAAAAAAAAAAAAAAAAATCATTCATCCTTGGCCATGACTATACACTTAATCACCTAAATAGTCAGACAGTTGATTGGACACTGGATATGGAGTTATGTCAGCTGTTGAATTGCAAGCTTGAATAAAAGCAATAAAGAAAATCACAGAAAAAACAAAACATGACTGTCAAGAGAGCAGTGCCTTCATGCAAACGGCATGTTGGAGGCTGAACTAGGGCAGTGTACTGTGACTCGCCATCTTGGATGCTCACAGCCAGCAATTTCAAACCTGGCGAGATGATATAACCAGACACACACTGTCAATGACAGGCCAGGAACTGGGAGACCAAGAGTGACAACACCTGCCCAAGATCGACAGATCATTCTGCAGCATCTTTGTGATGTTAGTTGTTAATCCGCACAATAAAAAATCACTGCACCTGCTCTAAAACAGAGTTTGTCATTTCTTTTGATGCTGAAATATGTGATACATTTATTTTGATACTCAAATTTAAGTGTTACATTTCTGTTGATGCTCAGTATAAGAACATATTAAGTATTTTAGTGTACTGTATCAACAGTTCCACAGCATCGTGTTTTGGCGACTGTATTATTGGTCATTGCTTCCAACTCGGGGATGACCGCTATACTCAATCGCATTTGGACAAGTTACAAGGTCATGGATATGTGACAGAAATGAATGCAAACACATTATAAGTATTCTCTATGATGTGTATCCTCGACATACAAGAATAAATACACTTTTATCATGTTTTACTATTATTTGTTGAAAGTCTTAAAGTGTTTTTTATTTTGAATTAAAAAGGACCAATACTACAAGTGAGAGAGCAGATAACACATGATACACTAGAGGTATGAAAATAGTCTATTAGTGTTATTAATAATACAGAGCACAATGTGCCAATACAGTATGCATTTCTCTATATAAATAGATTTCCTAAAGCATACAAGGTTCTTCTTTACAAAGTGCTAGCAATTTTGGTGGCAACTGCATTGTAACATTCAAAATATTTATGTATGATGACATTCATAAACTGTTAAAATAAAAATAAAAAACAAAAAACTAATATAAAACTTTCAAAACACTTGTAGCTGTTACTCTGGGGCTGATCTGGCTGGCCAATACAAATCCACCAGTTTTTATTAAACATTGCTTTTTTTCTATTAAAACACAAACTACAGCCTAGTTCAGTAAAATAAGTATTAACCTTTAGGTTGAATTTCAAGAAGAGAAGGTGAGACTTATCGCCTCCTTTTTTTTCTATCTGTAACTTGATCTCTGCCAGCACATCAATCAATTTCATGATGTGTTGTCTCCTGATTGGTTAACCAATCTATCCTACCTCTTTATAAAACACTTCCATTTCTATCAATCTCTCTTTTGAGCTTTGTTTGTTCCCAGCATCCTCCTCTCCACCCCCTAAACTTTGCTATTTTCTTATTTCCTATACAGCGCCACACAGAGAGTCCTCTGGGGGGATATTGATCCCCCATTCAAGCTCTCTAGACAGCGGGATGCCCGGCCACAATCCTCTTACATTTCACATTATGTGCGCTATTCTGCTATGTTTCCATCTATACTGGACCTTTAGTTCCTCTGCTCTCACAAACTTTATAACTATACTAACATCTGTTTCCTTAGAGCCCCCTCTAAGTGCTGCTGCTGCGTAATCATATGGGTCTGTCTTTATTAATAAAAGTCATTCTACACATCAATTATTATTATTATTATTATTATTATTATTATTATTATTATTGTGTTAACAGTTGTCACAAAATATACAAATTGAATTACAATACAATGTGATATAGCTACGCTACTCTCGTCTGCCTGTCCTCTGAATAGAGTTACCACCAACAGCTCAAGCCATGCAAGCCCCCTTGCACTCCACTGCACTCCTCAGGCAGAATGACTGTGCCACTCTCTGCAAAAATCAATGACCAGATTCAGGACTGATGCTAAACGAAAGCTAGAGATTGTTGCATTTTACAACGCAACAAAGTACAGTGTGGATATTCTGGATCAAATGGCACGGCTGTATTCTTTCAAAGGTGATACTCACTGGTGGCCTGTGGCTAGTTCAAAATGGATATTATAACGTTCAGCACAGCGTTTTAACACTGTACCAATAGGCCGTCCTTTAAATTAACTCCGCAGGAGTTACAGATGTCCCTCGCCCGTCCACCTCTGAAAAGAAATAAAAGGAACAAAAAATAACTCATTTTGGTTTGGATATGGCAGTTGGGGTCCTTAACTCTGGAACACCCACTAAATTATATGCTTTGGAAATTAGGAAAGAAAGAAATGTAAGTCCCCTTATGTAGCTAGGCTTTGTTGAAAATATCAACTAAAACTGCTTAATTCAGACCTATTATGTGCATTGTTTGAGAAGTGAAGGTTTTTCTATTAGACCATTCCTTCAAACTATGTGGCACTATTATCTTTACTGGTGCCTTATGAGACCCCTGTATCATTATGAATTGCAAAATGTATTATATCACTGGGTTATGGATGTGATGACTACTGTGCATAACATCGAGGTGGTGTGGTTACCAATGGAAATTGAGACTACTCTTCTCACTTCTAAGAGTGTCACAAAATGACAATGCAATGGTTCTGCCCAAAAGTTAAGGCTAGAAACATACCAGATTTATTAATCTCACCTGAAGAAAGGATCAATACAACCAGAAAGCCATTATTTGTGTGAATAAAATTAAAGGAAATCACCTTGTATACTGCGTGTAATTTAGGCACATATTGACTTATTGACTAAAAGCTGGATTTACTTACCCAGGATGTCAAACATTTACTATGATGGTCAATATCTCTCAATATGAGCAAAAGAAAGTGATGACCCAGATGATTACATACATTAAAACAGATGAACAATTTCAAACATGTATGCCCTCTGTATGTTGTTTACAAATGCAATTAGAGGAATATAGCACTAACTAGGATGGTAATTCTACTAATATTTAATTTGTCCCATTGCTTTTTTGTGAGACAACTGTAATAAGGGTGGGCGGGTATAACATTTCCATTGTATGTTAACCATCCAAAAAAATGGCATAGTAACCTTAATATCACTGTCTAAATCATGCACATTCTAAATTACTTTGAAAATGTTTGTAATTTTCTTTATTTTTTTATTTTTTTATTTTTTTTCAGAAATCACACTTATTTTCACGGAATGCTTTAAACTTTGATTATTTTATTTTTCACTATGACCAAAAGCTAAAAAAAAGCAGAGTGATTTTAATGTTTGTTTTATAGACACTCTTAATTTTAAATCTTTACACCTGAAAGTACAATATGTTATACTGCCAGAGTATGTATTATTCTACTATTCTTAAGAGCTATCTTAAGAGTTGATCCAAACTAACAGAACTGCTTTGTTCAGTTGATGGTAAACAGAATTAGGAAATGATTGGTTATATTGCTTAGAAACATTTACTAATACAGGATATTAAGACAAGAGAAGAATGGCCAGGGCTGCCATTTCAGATTTCAGTAGGAGCTCTTGTTTTTCTTGTAGATAAAAACTTAAAAATCAGTTTTTTTATGGGAGCATGTTTTGTGATTATTTCCTTTATTTTTTCTAAATTATAAAATAAGAAAATTACCAACACAGGATAAACAGGCAAAGTTTAAAGTTAAGCAATCTCACCTGAAGATTAACTGTTGCCCCCTTCGCTCCCGCCTCCAGAGCCCACCCCTGCCCCTCAGTAGTGGAACGATATCAGGACTGCTCAGTCCCTGATCCCCTTCCGACACCTCAAGACACATCTGTTCAGACAGCATCTGTAAACCTCACAACTCTCGACTATACTGAACTATATGGCACCCAATTGTATCAGTACTTGCACTTAACTGCTCCACACAAGTGTATTCTACGACTGAATTATAATTACATTTTCTGTAACTTGTATTTGATTTTGCTCTTAAAAGTGAACCATATAAATGTTTTTTGTAATCTCATTTAAAATCGTTCTTATCCATGTATTTTACTTACTACTTGCTCTTAATGGAATTTACTCTTATAATCAAATATGTTTAAGTTTAACTGCTCTTAGTCGAAATTGCTTTCAAATGTAATTTACTGTATTTTTTATTTTCTCTCATTTGAATTTGCTCATATTTTATTGTATTTTATAATTGCTGTAATCTGTAATGTGATATTTTGTATTGTGACCTTGCAATGTGATCCTTTGTAATATGATACTTTATAACAAATGGAAGTCACCCTGGATAAGGGCATTAGCTAAGAAATAAATACTACTAATAATTATTATGAAACAAAAAACATATATGGAGAGCACGCTATGTTACATATACTAACAGGTAAAATCTTTGTATGAAAAATACTGTAACATCTCGCCAATTGTATAACCAATCCGCATTTAATTTATATTTGAACATATATGTATAAACATAAATTAAGCAAATGAAGAACAATAAGAGGCATATATTGCTTTTAATATACATAAAATCTAAGTTATTTCCATACGTGGTAGTGATGAATATGACTAGAAACATTGTTTATGCTAGTTTTTATTAGGCAGCATTTTAATAAAATCATAAACATGCGTCACTGTGACAAAATGCCCGCCCCTGTGTATATTATCTGTTATATGTTGCGTGTGGTGTGTTAAATGTTGGTGTATAGTCATTGGTACATGGGATATAAACAGGTCTGTGTAACACAAGTGTTTAAAATGTATATTTGTATTTAGGCACGAGGATTGCACAGCACTTCACGTGCAAGTAAAAAGTAATAATATGTGAGCACGGGGAATTGCACTTTATTAATTCACGTGCAGTTGTACCAAGACTCCAACTGAATGATTGATTAGCAATTGAGTCTTGGTACAGCTGCATAAAAGCAACATGTTTTCACCCACTCGCGGTTGGGGGTTTGGTGAGTGGAGAACGAGATAGGTGACGGAGGTAGTAATTGTGATAAGAATAGTAGTTAAATGTCAGCTCACCGTGTTTGTGTGTATAGTCCGTTTTGTTTGTCTTTTTGTTTTGGCGACGAGTGTCGTGTCCTGTGTTTTTGTTTGTTCCAACAGTTTATTTTCTGTGTCTGTTCATTCATTAAATGCGGAGCAAGACCATTCGCTCAGCTCCACCAAACTCCACACCTCTGTCGTTTATTTCCTCGCTCTGGTTCTGACGTCACCCACTTCGACCATCTTTGTGACAGTCACTGATAGTGAAGATAACCTAATAAAGTTATACTGCTAAATCTCTGTATCTTTACATAACTTTTCTTCAGCTCTTATAGTGTTTTTTTGCTTGTTTGTTTTTTTGTTAATGTGTCTGGCAAGTTGTATTAGCTTTATGTTTCACTTGCAATAATCCACCTGTGTACAAAGCTATGTTAGTTTTTACTGGTAAAGTAGGAGCCATGAGGAATATTCTCATGAATCAGAACTTAAAATGTCTCGAATGCCCATTTAAATATCTTTTTCAGACACTTTGCTAAGGCTTGATGTATAATTGCTTTGTTTAGAAGCAGACATTATTATGTAGTCCTCTTTTTGATTAACTTAGCTGGGATAACCCATATGTTTGCAATAGAAAGTGCAAGATCAAGACAGTGGTGATGGCAGTGATTGACAGCAATGTAGACGTGGATGGCATGTTCAAGTGCGAGGCTGTAGAACTGAGACTTGTTTTGTACAGCATGTTGAATAAAAAGAAGTGTCTGTTTCCTTCACATTGTTCGTAGGAACACAAGCATAGCATTAACCAGTCAGTGTTCCAGATAAGATTTTGAGTCATTGAGTAATTTACTCACCAATTTAGACACTATGGCCCTGAATATCAAAAGTAGTGATGGGACGAACACTGGATTTTCATGTTCAGATATTCACTCATAATTTAAATATTTGTTCGTTTGTGGCCCCTGTGTGTATGCCTTTATTTTGCAGCCAGCGGTTACCCACTTTGAATTTGGGCAATATATCGTTTACCAACTTCTCATATAAGGGATACAGAGTTTACTCACTTCTACTCTCCTGTGATGTGCAAATCCTGTGTTAAAGACAATATATTTTAACAGAGAGCGTCTGTGTCGTGTTTCAAGGAATGTGAGCTGAGCAAAGCGGTGACAATTCGTTCAGTGCTCATAATAATATCCTCCGCTCTGCTCCACTCTTTCTTTGCTCCGCTCGGCTCTTTCTTTCACTCCAGACAAAATTGTGTATATATATATATATATATATATATATATATATATGTGTGTGTGTGTGTGTGTAAATAAATTAATAAGCTCTTTTCTTGTTGCAGATTGCAGATGAAAAGATCTAATGTACATTCAGAAAGGAATACTTTTTTTGTCCTTATTAATTGCATACCTTGACACAAGTAAAAAAAAAAAAAAAAAAAAAACCCACCTATGACCAGCAAAGAAAAACACTGACATAAAATTCTCAGAGAAGTGATCTAATTGAATTCAAAGACTCTTTCTCATTAGTATTGTTTGTTAATGAAAAAATGCGTACATTTAAAACTTTGCATATGACTCGTATCAAATAGCTTTACACAGGGCTTATTTGTATCTGAATGTCTCATAGAGAGCTCAAACAAACCCACGGTCACATATGAGTGAGTCGACGGGACTGACGGACCACCCTGTACTATTATCATATAGTTCACAGCTCTATATGGTGCATAACCATAGAACTGTATAAGAACAATAACCACAGACAGATGGACACACACACACTGATGACGTTTCTCACATTTTTATATGGCACAAATGCAGCTCCACAATCAGGAATAATAATATATATATATATATATATATATATATATATATATATATATATATATATATATATATGAAGTTTAGATGCAAAACACGATATACACCACGTGAAATACAACTCAAATGATTGTTTCTTTCATGCATATGACCTTTTTAATCATTCCTAACATTATAGTTTTGTACCTACGTAAATATCAATATATTAATACCTACCACAATAGACATATTGTTTTCACCACTGATGGATGTACATTTGCAACTAAAATATACAATGTTGACACTTTCAATACTGTCCAAAAGTCCCTTCTACCATTATTTTACTTTCAAATCTTTTCTCATTTCTCTTATATTACTCTATTTATTACTCTCTTGTGAAAGCTATATGTTAATGACGCAGATTATTTCTTTTCAGGATTCCAATCAATAGACAGGTGGGATTGATAAGTAGTAAAGGCGGGGAAAAACAAAACCGGTATGTGCTTCAGTAGAGATGGAGAAACATGGGAAGATGCATTTAATAGAACATAATAACATAGTAAGTACATCAGGATAGAAAGAAAGAAAAGTAAAGTTATGGAGCTAATTTTAATGTAGCCTAATTTTGTAAATGTATGTTCCGTATTAATTGCATTACAATGTCATGTACCCAGTTATAAAAGACAAAAAAATGAAATAAATCAAGTAATAAATATATAGCCATGTATTTATTTATGTCATTATGTATTTATTTATTTTTAATTTTGGCTTAAAATATCCCATAACCGGTAGGTTGGGGGGACAGCTACATTAACCCTTTCATCCTCTAAAATAGGATCAATCCCTAGCAGCACATTGGGCACCATCACCAGTAGTATAGTCAAAGAGTCACTCCACCCACATCAGACCCTTTTTATTTTAGCACTGGGCCTGTTTTAATTAGGTTCCAATTTCAATTAGAAATGCTTATATTATTATTATTATTATTTATTATTATTATTATTATTATTATTATTATTATTATTATTATTTTTATTATGCTTCCAAGCCAAAGGCTGGGAAGCCTATTGTTATTTTTAAAGTTTTTTTTTCTTTTTTTCTTCCCAAAATTTTAAACTGCTGCTGCTTCGAAGCTTTGTGACTGATCAGGTTCTGACTTGGCAGTTAACAAGCTGGATACATTGGCTGTCAGATGCTGAAAAATTTTTGCTGCTGCATCCTTGCAATTGGCGCCGTGACGCATTTTTCGATAAAACCTTTCGAAATCTTCATCTTGGGAACTGGAGAAACAATTGATCTGAAACTTGGCATATATCATCAACATCTAAACCTGCATCAAGTTTGCGAAGCAGAAGTTGCTGTGACAAATTTTCATTTCAAAATGGCTTCCATAAATCTTATGGAAATGCGGCCCTATCACCAATCTGCTGCTGTTTGAAAACTGTTTGTCCAACAAACTCCAAACTTGGTAGTTATTGTTCCAGTAACAATGGGATACAAATATGTGAAATGGTGATGTTTTATAAAACAAGATGGCCGCCACTTACATTTACATTTGAAATTTAAACCTGTGTCAGTTAACAAATGAGAGAGGATCCGAGGGGAGATCCAAGGTGCAGATTGCCAGAATGGAGCCACCACTCCAGTGTCTTCCGGCATTGTCTGGACACTTGCACCAACTGGTACTGATCTCAGACCGGGTGCAACTTGAGTGTATTTACCCAGGCTTGAAGCAGGTGCACTCTCAGTAGCCTTTGTGGAAGGATTCTCGAGGCAGCTGCCATCAGCCCCAACAACCTTTGATATACTCTGACCTGTACGAGAGCGAATAAGGAGAGTGTGGTCTCCAGTGACCAAATCCTGTCTTCCGACAGTGAGGCAAGCATGCTCACAGGGTTCAGTTTGATCCCCAGGAACATTGTGGACTGAGACAAAGTTGCTCTTCTGTTGATGTATTGAGAGCCTTAACTTCGTCACATGGTCTATGACCTGTTTTGTGTGCACCTCTGCACGTCTTTTGGAATGCGTGCAAACTAGCCAATCATCCAGATAGTTCAGGATCCGAATACCCTGCAGTCTGAGTGGAGCCAGTACTGCATCCATGCACTTTCCAAATGGCAGTGCGCAGAATTCATACATGTTACCTTGAAAAGCGAAGCGCAGATATTGTCTGTGCACGGGACGGATCGGGACGTGAAAGTAGGCGTCTTGCAGATCGATCGATGTGAACCAGTCGCCCGGTTGGACGGACTGGAGGATATGCTTTGCTGTCAACATGTTGAACTTCCTCTGTTTGAGGAACAAATTGAGGACCCCAAAGTCCAGAAATGGTCTGAAACCACCGTCCCTTTTGTGCAAAGGAAGTACCTGGAGTAAAAGCAGCCGAGGGCATCGTTTGAACTTACCAAGCATACAGTGTTCTTCTGGTGAAGACTGGCGATCTCCTGTTGAAGGAGTATCGCTTTCGCTGGTTGGACAGTGGTGAGGAGCACACCCTTGAAGGGTGGCGAACCTATGCGAAATTGTAGAGCTTATTCATGTCTCATTGTCGATAGCACCCCCTTGCCATGGGTCATTATCATGGTCAGTCAAGTTGTGGAGGGGTTGGTGGCAGCTAGCGCCCCTCAAGGCCGGCATCCCTTGGGTGTGGGAGGGGGTGGGTCTCCAGAAGGAGACCCGGTTACCTCTGGCCGGCTCTGGTCCCTTGCCGTCAGCTCTGCCTGAGTCTGCTCTGGGGTGGAGGGCGGTGTTCAGGCCCTTTTGCCCTAGCAGGCTGTGAATGCCACCTTGGGCTCTGACAGTAAGCTGGAAGGCGCAGGAATTTGAAGGCCTCTGTGGCCTTGTAGGACCTCTCAAGGCTCACATCAGTGGTCGCCCCAAATATCTGCCCTGGTGTAATGGGGGCGTCCAGTAACACCACCCTCTCGGTCTCCATGACCTTGGCTTGCATCAACCACAAATGCCGGCAAGCGGCCACCATGGCCGCCAGCGACCTCCCTGATGCCTGGCCTAACTCCCCTATTAGGTCATTCATCGCCTTTGCCACCTCCTGGAGCTCCCTTATGTCTGCCTCTGTGGATCTTTCCTGCAGCCTCTCTGCTAACTGGGTCTGGGTGAAACACCAGTATAGCCATGACTTTCACTGCTCTAACTGACAGAGCTGCCGATGCATACACTTTCCTTAGCATGGCATCCATTGTCCTGCAAGGCTTAGATGGACAGGTTGGGTCCTTATCCCCATTGGTGAAGGTGGAACCTTGCACCAATACCATGATCATGTCCCCAATAGTGGGGAATGTGCCTAGGCCCGCTTCTTGGGCAGTGTGCAGCAGAGACTATGCTGTTCTGGAGGCTGAGGGTGCAGACGCTGGGTTGCTCCAGGAGGAGTGCACCAACTCTAGGAAGTCCTAGCATAAAGGGAGGGCTTGCTGTTGTTGCCCTTTTTCTGGAGGAAATGGTTCCCCTTTCCCTCCTGTTCTGCCAGTCAGGGAACGTCTGTGGCTGCAGCTGCACGCTGCATTAGTCCCCGGAACTCTTCCCTCTTCGGCACATGTGGCAAGGGCTGTAAGGAGCCCTCCGCTGTGGCCTGCCCAATGGAAGTGTCTGGATCTCAACACCATGAAGGACAGCTCATCTGGGTTAGGAGGTCTAGGTAGTGGGGATGGGGAACGAGACTGTGGAAGTTGGGGCTGCACGGTGTTAGGGGGCAGTCTGCCCTGCAATTTTAGTAGGGTCACTAGCATGGTCTGCTGAGCCCTTACAATCTCCACTAACTCAGCAAAGCGCCACTCAGCCAAGCTTGGGTGACTTAGAGGTGAATCCGATGGGGATCGTCTGCGCCTGCATGGGGAAGGGGAGTGGTGCCTGCGCGGTGACCGCCTGTCCCTTGGTGACCATTCCCTCGAGCGGTACCACCTCGGCGGTGACCATCTCGCCTCCCCGGAGAGATGTCTGCGCCTCTGTACCAGTGGTGGGGAAGGGGAGGGTAACCCATTGCAGGAGAGATTTCTTGTCATTGTAGCATGGGGGTTCCTAGAGGACCGCTGCGGAGGACCTTGGACCACTGACCTCATTCTCCCTTGGCTCGGGGAGAGAGACTCTGCTGGGTATAGGGCTGCTCTCCTGCCCTTAGTTCGTTTAGAGAACTTTTTGCCTGCCATTGGTGCCGAGATCTAGTGGTCAGTGCCGAGTCAATCTGCGCCGAGGTCGGAACCGATAGTAACGTGGTTGGTGCCGGGCTGTAGATGGCTCCGAAGCTAATCACCAGTGCCGGGATCAGCGTTAAAGAGGACGCTATCGATGCCAACAGGTCAGTGCCAAGTCAATCAGCGCCGAGGTCGGTGCTGATGTGTAGCTCGGTCGGTGCTGATGTGTAGCTTGGTCGGTGCCGGGCTGTAGACGGCTCCGAAGCTAGTCACCGGTGCTGAATCAGTCTGTGCCTGGATCGGCATTGAGGAGCGCGCTATCAGTGCAAAGCGGTCGGCGCCGAGTCAATCGGCTCCAAGTTCGGTGCAGATGGGTAGTTTGTTCGTTGCTGGACTGTAGATGGCTCTGAAGCTATTCGCCGGTGCCGAATCAGTCGGTGCCGGGATCTGCGTCGAAGAGGACGCTGTCGGTGCCGAGTCAATCGGCGCCAATTGGTAGGGCGGTCGGTGCCGGGCTGTAGATGGGGATTGTAGTTTTTCTCAGCCTCAAGGTCGACGTAAAAACGCAGTCGATGCCAGGGTATGCAGTCGATTCAGTCGGCGTGGTTGTCGAGGGCAAGCGCAGCAGTGGTAGGAGAGCCCGAGGCTTGAGAGTGGCACTAGGCCCGAGCTGTTTTTTTTTTTTTTTTCAGTCGCCAATTAAATCGCTATAGAGGATGGTGCCGCGAGCCCGCAGCGTCTCCTTACAGCACCAGAACAGCTCTCAACACGGTATCTGGAAATTACACAAAGCCTTGTGTAGTGAAAAAGAGAGTAAAGGCCATTTACCAATCCCCGAGAGGGGTTGAAACCAGCTCTAGTCAGTAAACTGACACGAGAATAAGGTAGCAGCACTCTCAAGAACGCTCGGAAGCGTGATTCTACCTTGGAAAAGTCAAATTTGATGGTAAAAAACCAACAAACCAGCCAAATTCGGGCAAAGAAAGCACAAGGAAATCTGTGACCTGTCTCAGTGAAGTGAGAGAAAAAATGCTAATCATATGCTACTGTGAGGACATCCTTCTTCAACAGGAGGTGGGAGGGACTTTCATGGATGTTTAAATCTAAATCTGTTTTAAACTACAGTTACGATTTCAATGGTAAGTTAAATATAGCCTTTTTTTCCATTTACAGTCCTGTTTTAAAGATTCTAGAACCATAACAATATGAGTATTTTATTACTATGCTGTATCCATGTATTATTCACCAGATTGAGGGTGTAGATAGCAGGTGTTCACATTTAATAAAGTCACTGAAAATTCAGTTTTTAAAGTTAGACACATTTTAGACTTACGAACAGCCTCCATTACCAAGGTGTTCGTAATTCAGAGGTTTTACTATATGTAAACAATGTATTTTTTATCAGCAGTCTTCTGTTTTAAACATGAACCGGAAATTAAAGCATAAGAGGACTTTTTTTTTTTGTGGTCACTTATGATTTTGAAAAGTTAGTAAAATAGAGGCAAAACGAAAATATCAAATCCTACTTGCAGCTCAACGAAACAAAACAATTCTCGCAGTTACCTATCTTGTTATATAAACATGGGTTTTTCTTACATTGGAAATGAGGATAATCCACATGCTCATTGTGTCATTTGTTGTGAAGAACTGGCTAACAAAAGCCTTAAGCCGTCCAAAATGAATGTCTTGTGACATGGCATCCAAAATGCATTGGGAAGGGAGATTTCCAGAAAAGAAGCTGATCAATTAGCTAAACAGCAAGGCGTTCTTAAAAAAACAGCCACTGTTCAGAAAAGGTGATGAATGCATCCCACCTGGTTACAATGCATATTGCAAAAAATTAAAAACCGCACACAGTTGCTGAAGAAATAATATTAATAGGGGCAATCGACATGTGCAGTGAAATACTGGGCGCAAGTGCTGCAGAAAAGTTCAACGTAATTCCACTGTCCAACAATACAATTAGTAGACGGATTGATGATTTATCCCAGGATAGAGAATGCCAGCTTATAGACAGCTTATAGTAAAATCCTTAGGCAAGTTTTCTATTCAGCTGGATGAGTTAACTGCTATTGCTGGGTGTGCAATACTTTTAATGTGCCATGAAATTCCATCAAGAACAACATTACAAGAAATGTTCAATCCATTGGATAACTACTTTTAGTCACATAATTTGGAATAGCAGAATTTTGTGGGGATTGCAATCGATGGCGCCATGGCAATAACGGGTAGGTCTAGCATATAAAACTTGTGCAAGATTGTGCCCCTGAAGCTGCGTGGCATCACTGCTTTCTACACCATGAAGCTCTAGTCTGTAAGAAAATGTCTGATGGACTTCATGATGTTTTAAATGCAGCTGTTAAGACTGTGAACTATATTAAGACAGTGCTTTAAATACACATTGCTTCCAAGCTGTGAATTAGGAGCTGATAATGAACAACTATTAATGCACACTGAAATATGTAGGCTTACCTGTGGGAAGATGCTGCCGTGTCTATTTCAGCTTCGAGAAGAGCTGCGTTCCTTGCTCACTGAAAAAGGCAACCCCTTGCTAATTTTTTGGATGATAAGAATTTACTTCTTTCGCTGGCATACTTTGCAGATTTATTAACATATCTAAACAAATTGAATTTAGTAATGCACGGAAAAGGTGGTTATTTGTAGTAGGACTGAAAAACTGAGGCATTTATAGTAAATCTGCAACTGTGGCAGAAACGAATAACAGAATGCCATTATGAAATGTTCCCACTTGTGTCTGAATTCACTGAAAAGAACAAGGAGTTTAATGTCTCCATTACCAAACAAATTATTGACCAGTATTTAAAAGCCCTTTACAATAACTTTCAGGACTACTTTACTAGAAACCCAATGACGTACAGTAATTACATAATTACATATTCAAGTTTTTTTTTTTGGGGGGGCTTTCACTTTTTATATACTGTATAAATTTGTTTTCAGTTGATTTCAAAAATGCTTGGACAGTTTTTTCTGTCACAATAGTAGTAACTTGACAATAGTTGAACACCCTTAGCGGTCAATTTATTCAGAGCCTGTCCAGTGTGTCAGGTCCAATTTATTTTCACATGGGCTGTTTAAAATAATTTTTTCAGGTAAAACAGGTTTAAAAGGCACTGCATATCAAGAGGACACTCAGTACTGCATCTCCAGCCAAGCGCCACCCCTTGTTCGCTGTATTTTTTAGTGCATACTAATAAATCTTCTCCTGATCCAAGTCATTATTGTATTACTATAACATCTCAAAAAGCTCTGCAAATGTCTGTGACATTCTTTGAGCACTGGATGCGGAAGCAGCTATCTTATTTGTTTATGTGTTAATATTATTTCCTCTGTGTTATCTCTGTGGTGCAGGGACTATGTGTATTGCTCAGATCTGCCGTTTTTTTCATCTTCTCTCAGCTCCTATCGGTCTCACTCGGCCATTGAAAGGTTTTCTTAGCTTTTTCCAGAGGAAAAAACGACTATAGACCTGTGCTTGATGTCCTTTTGATGATGTCGGACCCTGTTCGACATCAGACTAGAAAGAGAACATTGTAATGTCACACTCGTTCGACATAGGACTGTGGTTTTTGTGTGTAAGCATTTTTTTTTACATTTCGCCACAATTTGCAATTTTATTTTAAATCCTCTGTATCTTAACTGTAATACAGCTTAAAATTCCACGAAAAAAGCCTCCTTTCTGGGTTAAGAGTATTCAGAACGAATCAATGATAGATATACAAGTCAGGAAGGATCGAGGGACATTGCACAGATGCACTGGGAAAGTTTTAGTATTTATAGTAGTATGTTTTAGTTTTTTTTTTTTTTTATGTGAGAAAGTGGTGACGAAGTCAACGTGAATTGAGTAACCATTTCCAGTGTTTATTATACTCCTTTAATTTT
Source organism: Polyodon spathula (assembly GCF_017654505.1). Lineage (NCBI taxonomy): Eukaryota > Metazoa > Chordata > Actinopteri > Acipenseriformes > Polyodontidae > Polyodon > Polyodon spathula. The sequence goes on from NC_054550.1 coordinate 14,544,797, forward strand.
TTCTGTATATATGTGTGTATTATGAAAGCATATATTAAAAATAACATTAAAATATCAACTAGTATGCTAGGGGTACACAGACAGTTGATAGGTCTGGAAGGGGATACATGACAATCAAAAGTTTGGACACCTCTGCTTTGGGCAAATACACAGAACTTGCTGGTAGGACAAATTCAATTTTTCTGCCATTCACCAACACCTATCTGTGTGAAGCAGCATTTTCAGTTGTGACCAATAAAAACAAAATACAGAAGCAGTCTCTATGTAGGCAACAGCCTGTGTGTTGCATCTCGGATATTTACCCTTGCCTTCAAAAACGCATCAGACAGAAACAAACTCACAAGCACTGTTTGTGAACATTTTTGGACTGCTAAACCATAATTGTTTTTATTATTTTTATTTTTTTGGAAGCTCTCAACTTTCTTTTTTGAACAGCTATACAGTAAGTGTCAGTAGTGGCTAGCCTAATCTTTGACAGGTTGTCAGTATGTTTGCAGTGCTTGATGCTGAATTGAAAATGAAAACTGGTATTCAGTATGTTGCAACACAATTTTAAATTGATATGCTAGTTTAATACCTTTTTTTGTTTTTTACTAATACAGTACAACGTCGCATATTCCACCCCCTGTGGACTGGGCTATAGGCGGATATGTGAAAAAGTGAGATTTGCGAACATCTATAGAAAAAGCATTTACAGGAGATCACATGACCTGTTTAGCAGGATGGTACTAAACAGTTAGAGCTCCTACTCCCCACTGCCTTTATTTAGCATATTTCGTATTTCATTTAGCATATTTTATTTAGCATATTTCATATTTCATATTTATAACTCAACCATAATGTCGAATGCTCGTAGGAAGCTGGTTCCCTCTCCGTCCGAGTCTCCATAAGGGAAGAAATTCAGGGAGTTTGATTCACCTGAACTAGCAAAGATGGCCAAGCTGCTCTCTCAGTCAATGGAGCAACAGGCCTTGTTTATCAAAACCGAGATCTCTGCTCTCAGAGCCAACTTGACGACACAGATATCTACTGTTCAGAAGCTGTTCTCGAAAATGGATCTGGCTGCGGCCGAGCAACGAGAACAAAAGAAAATCCTTAATGATCACGTTGGGAAACTGGAGTTTCTGTGGAAGACAGATCATGGAGGTCGAATATCCTTATTGTAAATCTGGAGGAGGGGGTTGAGAAAGATGACCCCATAGGATTTGTGAAACATTCAATCCCTGTCTGGTTTCCTGGTTTGGCACAGCGTGAGTTTGAAGTGGAGCATGCACATCACATTTACAGCGGCAACAAAGCTGAAGGCTGTGACAGGCCTAGGGTTTTATTTTAAGACTGCTGCGTTATACAGACCGCCAAGTCATCCTGCAAGAGAATAGGAAAGCCGATCCTGTTCGCTGTGCCTCAGGCTCCATTTTAAGTTTTTTTTCCAGATTTTAGCCCTATGACAGCGAGCATGAGAAATGCCTTCTCTGGGGTGAGGAAATCTCTGAGAGCGGCTGGTGTCCCGAACTTTCTGCTGTACCCTGCTGTTCTCAAAGTTCTTCATAACGGGAGTCAGCACTTACTGCGATCGCCACAAGAAACTGAAGCTTTCCTGCACGAAAAGATTACCTCTCCTCATCGAATAGATCAGTGAGATTTCTTTTAGGAATAATCTTTTATATATATATATATATATATATATATATATATATATATATATATATTATATATATATATATATATATATTTTCCCTGTGCTTGCAGCACTGGGTAAGTTACTGATTCTGTTTCATAACTTTGCTCTGTGAACTGAGTATAGGCTCATATTTTGTTACAAACAGTGTATGTAGAGACTACACATTTATTTTTCATAGTCAAATAAGTTGTTTATAAGCTATTTTTTCACAATGTTTGCAGCCATTATCAGATATGTATATATGTTTGTTGACGCAATTTGCGATGTCCGTTGACCTGATTATGCTTTATTTATGGGTGCCCAGGGGTTTTGCACTTCTTTTTTTTTTTTTTTTTGAGATACATATATTTGACTCTATGCAAGTCAGGCTGGTTCTCATGTGACATAGAGGTCTATATTTGTAAGTACTGTATTTAATTTTTTTATTTTATTTTATTTTTCGTCAAGCTGTATGCTAAACTGCTGTCACGTCGTCTTGAGGCTTATATGACCAAACTAGTATATCATGATCAGACAGGCTTTATTAATACTCACCTTGCGTCTGATAACATCCGCAGTCTCCTACATATTATACATGCTGCTGGTGACATTGCTTCCCCATGTGTAGTTCTCTCATTAGACGCTGAGAAGGCATTTGATAGACTCGAATGGGATTATTTGTGGTCAGTTCTGGACTATGGGTTTGGGTTCTGGGTTTATTGATATGGTTACGTTTTTATATGCCAATCCCTCCGCAATGGTCTTGACAGCCCAATTGTGTTCTCCCCAGTTTGCTATCTCTAGGGGCACTCGTCAGGGTTGTCCACTCTCGCCCTCGTTGTTTGCCCTATCTCTTGAACCTCTAGCTCAGGCAGTCTGTCAATCGACTGACTCTACCCCTATTTCTGTCAATAATACCCAACATCACATATCGCTGCATGCAGATGATATATTATTATACGTAGACAATGTTTCCCAATCCCTACCTCATCTGCTGACTATTTTCGATGATTTCAGTGCAATGTCGGGATACAAAGTTAACTGCTCTAAATCTGCACTGCTACCCTTAAATTCTGCAATGACAAGAATCAACATACCCTCGATAGTGCCGATGGTTAAACACTTCAAATATCTGGGTGTTGAGATTTATCCTTCTTTACATAATACCACAGTAAATAACTTTAGTAAAGTCTTTAAGCAGGTGAACACAGATTTGAACAGGTGGATGCACTTTTCTAATTCTCTTCAGGCTCGTATTCCATCGTAAAAGTGAGCATGTTTTTTCGCATTAATTTTTATAGCTCAATGATTCCTTTACCTCCCCCATCAGGGTATTGGGATAGTCTGGATACAAGAATCTCCAAGTTTATATGGAAAGGGAAACCATGCGTCAAATTTTCCACTTTGCAGCTCGAAAAATCCATGGGGGTTTGGCTCTGCCGAATTTTAAATTTTATTTCTACTCATTTATTCTATGCCCAATCTTTGTTTGGCTTGCTCCTGATACTCCTGTATCTTGGCGTACCCTTGAGGAAGACATAATCTCCCCTTATAGACTCCAAGATTTAATCTATCTAATGTCCCCCTCAGACAGTGTAAATTCCGCTTTGGCCCTATAATTTCTCATTTAATTGTTACGTGGCGTCTGGTAGAGAAGCTTACAAATTCCCAAACTAAATGGCATTCCCATTCACCTATCTCCAATAACTACAAACTCCTCACAGGCAATTCTCCTTTCTCTTTTTCACATTGATAATGATAATAATAATGATATATGACAATAATAATGATATACATAATTTTGCAGATATTTTTAATGACAATGGTCTGCATACGTTCCATGATTTGCAACTTCAATATAACTTGCCAGGATCTTCTTTTTTTTTCTATTTACGTCTCCGTTCTGCAATGCATGCCTATGGTGTTCTCTGGGTAGCACATCTTCCTATACACCCACTTCACAATTTATTAGATAAACAGGGCATAACAAAAGGGTTGGCTTCAGCCATTTACATCTCTCTTTTAAAGACCTCTTATAAACCTCTAGCACTTTTTACTGTATGGAATAGAGATCTGAATTTTGGCGATGACAAGATTTTCTGGAACACTCTCTGGGACAACGTAAATCTTGCTTCCAGGAACCCTAATCATCAAATGATTCATTTCAATTTTTTTCACAGGGTATATTTAACCCCTCGCAGACGTTTTCAAATGCGACTTACCCCCAGCCCTTTGTGCATGCTCTGCCCCCAGGGTGCTATGGGTACTTTTTTACATATGTTTTGGGAGTGTCCAGATGTGGCTCACTTTTGGGCCCGAGTATCCTCATCCTTATCTACCATTCTTAACACAAATATTCCATGTTCTCCTCGGGTCCTTCTCCTGAATAATGACTGTGCTATCGATCTCTCATGGCAGCAGAAGATAATTTGGTTGGCTGGCCTCACAGCAGCTAAAAAGTTACTGGCGATCTGCTGGGAGCCGCCCCACTCCCTCCCTTTGCAACATTGGCTCCTCATTTTCCTTGACATTATCCATATGGAACTGTATACTGCCCGAATCCATGGTGGGGGTCTGTAGAGGCATGGAGTGCAGCTGTGACCATTGTCAGGCCATTATTATAAGATCCAGTGGGATGAAATCCATAGAGGAAAGGGGGCACAAACTGGGGGGGGGGGGGGGGGGGGCGGTTTGGTTTGTGTTTGTGTTTTTATATTATGTTGTGTTGTGTTATGTATTGTTCCATGCTGTTCTTTTCTCTTTAAATAATTAAAAAAAAAAACATTTGTTCAAAAAAAAAAAAGAAAAAGCATTTACACATCCATAAATAGTGAACAAAAACAACATGCAAGCTGCTTTAAACATGGGGGATGTTTTTGCTTTAAAAGTAAGCAAACATAAACAAGTTTAATTAGACTACAAATACACAGTGTTGCTATACGGATTGCTGTAAGCCATCTCCGTGCAAAGCTTTTTTTTTAAAAAAAATACAAAACAAACGGTAAATGTACAGCAACCTGCACATGATGGCTTCCTTCTTAACTCTAGAAATCCCTTCGTCCCTGGTTCTGCTTTCCTAATATCTCTTTCTTGATATTGCCAACAGCTAATATAAGCATCTCGCTTTGAATATTGCTTGGGCTATTTTAAACAAACGGTCGGTAAGCATAGTGTTTATAAAGCTTGCTTTGTTTAATTCAAAGCTACAACAACACGCTGCCAATATCTGCAAGCATGTGTTACATTATATAAACACATTGCACAAAAAAAAAAAAAAAAAGCTTTCTCGACTGGAGTATTGAAACGTCACTGCTACACGCAGCTGACTGACACATGCACACAGCCCACCTCTCAAAGGGGAACGCACCAAAAGGCTGATTGCTATAATGCTGTTTCCATCGTGGAAGCTGGATTTGCTGCCAATGTCATTACTCTCTAGCCTTCTTTTATATTTATTTATTTATTTATTTAGCCAGGCGGTTAATTGATCAGAGCGGTTATGTGATGATTGGATATGCGACGTTCCACTGTAATTAATTTGATAAAAGCAAACATTTTTGCAACCTGTAAAACTATCACAGCTTGAATGCTTAGTATAGTGTAGTTACAAACAAATGTAATGTGGCTTTTTGATTGGTTAAGAAGTTTTAAGTTAAAATACCAAATAAAATAATTTTGGTCATGGGTTTATTATTTCTGTGTTCATTTGGGTCGCCAATCAAAAAGTTTGGGAAACACTGGTCTAGGGACCATAGTGTCAGACTGCTTTTATTTAGCTAAAGCAAGCCTTGCTGTAAGCACCTGTACTAATACTTCCTTTCTCACCCAGGAACTTGGAGCAGATGTCAACAAGCTATCAACCTATAAAGGACAAAGGCCAGCCCTGCAGGTTGAGCTCACTGGAGGCCTGGCCGACAAGGTTCGCTGTAGCGCGATGTCGAGAAATAGTCCCTAACCCATGGATGCACAAGAGCCAATGCGACAATCCTTTTGGAGTAGCACTGGAGTTTTTAAAATGTATTTTAGAAACATGTAAAAGTGATCCCATATCAATTTCAATGGAAATGGCTGCCTTACTTCTACCATGTCTGCTTGTGTTAGTCAATGACAGGAAACCTCTGGTAGTCCAGACTAAGCGATGCCCATGGGTAAGCTGAATAGTAATCTTGAAATCAACCACCTGGCATCCCAAACATCAAATCCACTGACAATTTTGAGGCAGATTCAGCACCTTGGACAGCTGCTTTCTTAGCTCCCATAGTGGGAATGGATTAATTCCCATTGGCAGGTTCCATGATTATTGGTGTGCCAAATTGGAATAAAATATATTTTACTCAAAATAGCAGTTAAACACACCTTGTATCACCCCTGTTAATGTAAGCAGCACCTATTATAATCACACTGAAATGTCCTGGACACAATATAATAGGAAGCAATGGGGATACGCTCCTGATAGTACACAATTACATTTTTTGGTTTGCTTAACCACATAGATTTGTCATTCAACTGATTTCCGCCCCACTTCAAATAAATTTGAGATTAGAAAGTTTACACGTAAGTATGCTTTTGAACAGTATTAAAATGTTCTGACCTATAGCAATCCCTGCATCATATACAGGAACATGCAGTGTGCATTCTTAACTATCTTATGCTTTTAATTATTACAATGTGTTATACATGTACAGTTATATCAACTGTCGTGACATAACTTCTGGGATGTAATGCTCATTTTGCTTGGTTGATAGTGAACACTATTTACTGATACCGGTTTTGCTTTGTCCCTTTGAAGTGATAATAAAAGGCTTTGATTTTAGCAAAATATTTCTACATTATTCAGATTCAACACTGTAGCTAATTCTCGTGGGACTAGGGATGGGGCGGGGAACGGGGGACACGACACATTTCTATACTGCAGTAACCTGGTCACCCATAACAATAAAACAGTCAATGGTAGAATGTTTACTAATTTGAGGTATTGCTGAGGTACAAACAGTCAAACAGGTTGACCTGTCACCACTTCAGTAAACCATATCAATAAACCATGTATTTGATAATATCTGGTGCTCTATTGTAAAAGTACTGTTTTGTAACATTTTGATGTTTGTGCATGTGACAGGGGAGTTATGTTATGAGACTGGGTATCCGTGGACGAACAACAGAGAAAAAGAAGTTTGACGTTGAAATGCCTGACTCAAGGGTTCAGGTTTTATTTGCAATTACACACAAGCAGGTGGAGTGGTAGGTGGCCACCACTAGGGTACCCGGAGTGCAGATGGAGCAACCTGATAAATCACACATTAGCTAGTTAACAAACATGTACATTTTTAGTCTTAACTGTAACAGTCTCAGCTTTAGAATTCAACACAACGACATTTTTATACATGCCAACAGAGTTTAATGACCTGAGAATATAAATGTAAAAACAAAGTTTTAGTCTAGTATTCTGTCAGTAAGAATGATGTCTTTTTAAATTATCTTGTTAAAAAAAAAACTGGTAGAAACATGGTGTCCCTACATAAAAAGCCACCTTTTTGCACCTGTTGTGCAGAAGATTTCCTTTTCATGTCTGAACTTTGCCAGGGCCTTCTCAAAATCAATCCTCTTCCAGTGAGGTCCCTCCACTCTTATGACAAGGAGGTATTCAGTCTCACTTACCAGTCTATTCCTGACAGCTGCCTTTAACACATTCTGAGCCCTGAAGCCCCTCTCCAACAACAAGACTTAAACATTTTTTAACACACACACACACACACAGGCATTTAAAAATTACATTATAAACCCCAAAGAAGTTAAAAACAATGGCGGTTTATCTTTTTATATGCTCCAAAAGGATAAAACAAATTAAAATTACCACACAATCCTGTATTGTTAATATGTAAATAAATAAATAAAATGCAACACATTATAGCCTGAAAAAATTACATATTGACTTACATAATTCATATAATTTACCATCAAGCACATTTCTGTAAACATATCACAGTAAATATGTTTTTTTTTTAATAAGCTGTGGCTTTCATTTCACGACTTTTAGTGCACCTTAACGGTAATTGTAATTAATACAACATTCTGGTACATGCAATTTATATTTCTGTCAAATCAGAGAGCAGATGCAGTTAAACAGTGGCTCACAGCAGGGGTCCCCACAGCCAGGCACCCGTGACAACATTCCAATGCAAATGTATATTTGCAAAAGTGCAAGGTCTATGTGGTCACCGTTTAGATGCAAGGACTAATAAAAAAAAGGTAAAAAAAAGACCACTGCAAACCCACAGGAATGGAATGCAGTTAAAAATAACAACCTTTCTGTTTTCTATGCCAAGATTTAAGTTGTATAATTCAAATAAAATCTACAGTAGCTGTCAGCTGTCATATAATTTACATATGCAGAATTAAAATAGACTACAGTTACATTGACAATTACTTGGTAGTCACTGGGTGCAAATAATGGTAGGCCTATACAACAAACATTCTGTAAGGTTACAAATGGTTAAAATTAGTGAATAAATCTAATTTATAACCACAAGTATAGAAAAGACTAAAATATTTTCATAACTACAAATATTGAATTATCGAGGTAGACTGTAAGAAAAGACTGTAAGACTGTAAGACCCTGGTCCTGTAAACTCTCTATCTGTATCATCGGCGTCACAGATGCAGTCTGATAAATGTTTGTTTCAAGGTGAGCTATATACTCTTTCGTTAATTAAGACCCCCCCCCCACGTACAAATTAACTCCTGATAAATTGATATTTAACACGGATTTGCTTTAAAATTCCCAAGGAAACAAAAGAAATAGTTGCAAGTAGCCCTGCTCGTTAAGATATTAACATTGTTTCATAAATCAACATAATTTCAGAAATCATATTAGTGCATGCTAGTTAGCTACCAAAGGCAAAGAAACCGAGGCCCAGCACGAGAACTTCTACTGCATGCAAGTCAGCTACCAAAGGTAAAGAAACGGGCCTGGCAGGAGAACGTCTACTCCGCAAAACTAACATCAGACTATATCAGACAAATGAGAGCATGCCGTAAGCCACAGTATCAAAAAGAGACTGTGCCTGGTTACCTGTGTGGCTAAATATTCAGCGAAGGGGACAGAGCAGGCGAGTGCTGTTTGTTATACCCTATTGGGTATTGAAGACTTTGTTGCAGAGAGGAGAAACTTTCACTGGACACTTCAACAGATTGAGTTCCAAACCTGCAGACCAAATGTCTAAGCTTCAATGAACTTTTGAGTATAACTCCAGTTGCATTTTCCTCTCATGGAACTAAATTAATGAATTGTAATGTGTACACGTAGATTTTTACTGTTATTTGATTAGTTTGCACACCTTGCGAATAACTTTTACTGAAACTTAATGAAGCAACTATAAGTAATCTACCGCATGTTGTATGAAGGGTTTATTTTAACGTTAATTTTTTCGGTATTGTTAAACAGTGTACTATTAGTAAGCTTAGTGTGATGTATTTTAGGGTAAAATATAAGTTTGCCATACAGGAAGGCCTGGAACCTCAAAGCCAAAGTAAATGACAATAACATACAATATGTAAGGCAAAGTCAACTATTCTGTTCTATTTATTAGGGTAAGGCTAAATTGAGCAAAATAAATGGGAACTGTTATTTTTCTGCTCAAATTTAGCTATACTGATGCATGAGCACTTAGACAAAACCAGTTTGTAATGCTCTATTGTTACAGTTCTCGGGCCAAGATCATCCCAGGTCAAGGTCAAGGCAGAGACCGCAGTAAATTACCTTTCAACTCCAGGATTGCCAGTTTCTGCAGGATAGTTATAAATTGATTTTATTTAATCAAACATATTTGCTTGTCTGAAAACAGAAACAGCAAAACCGCAAGAGATGAATCTGGGTTTCAGTAGCTCCACAAGGGCTTGCTGAGTGCCCAATGAGTGAGACACAGAAACCTGGTCCAGCTCTGGATTGATTCTACAGTCATAACGTATGGGTGGAGAAGGAGAGGGTAACCCTCCTGCACTGCCATTATGAAGCGTGCTCTAGTCCCAAATAGATACTGTCAATCTGTACCTCTTCCAGAAAAGAGGTGGTGCCAATTTCTTACATTACTTAGATGTTTGATACTAGTTTTTCTTTAAAAAATTTACAGTATAATCGTAAATCTCGAAAAACTACTCACTTCTAAATCTTTTGTAGTCATTTTTGTATTACTTTAGTATAAATACATGTTAATTTGGATTCATATGTTGTTTTTTTCTGACTTTATGTGAATGAAAAGATACAAAAGCGCCCGTTTTCTCATTGGAAATAGTGATATTTTGAAATGTACCTGTCCTGGTCACAAAAGCAAAGTTTGTGGGGAATAATAGCCATTTTCTATACTTTTGAGGCATAAGCAATTAGGAAATAACACTTACTACTCAGGAACAAAAAAAAAAAAAATTATTGTTACACGGTGTAATCAAGCAGATTATATTGGAATTCAATTCTAACGGTCTTCAGCTGGACAGCAATAATGATCAGTTTCAAAGGATCCACATTGGAATGAGGATCTTAAAAACATCACCACTGCATTGGTTGTATTTTATGATCTCATTTGCATTCCTTCTTTATTTAATAATGCTTACCATGTGGGGCCTTTTGAAGGGCCAGAGCAATCTGACTCCTAATACATCAGCTTCATTACACACTGGCTAAGAACTGCGGTACTTTCTATTATCCAAAAAAAAAAAAAAAAAAAGAATAGCTATTAATATTAAACCACTGGAACCACAAATAACAGGAAATGACAGGCAATGTAACTAGGGGCAGGCTTTCAAAATGGCCTCAGCCTGGAATAGAAATGACACAGATGAATGAGAGGAATGTGGTCTTAGGTCTGATCCATGTTTACAGATATATTGGCTGATTTTATGAAGTGATATAGAGCCACCAAGTGTACAAATACCACCTGTGAGACTTGATGGAGAATGTCTACAATGAGCAGAGAACATCCATAAGTTTAATATACTGGAATCAGTTGTATACGAAATTGGCTGAATTCATCCACAATTTCTAAATCATACAGTAGGTGTTTTGCTGCCTGTTCCAAGCTTTACTAGGTGGTTTTATACCAACAAATGAAGACGTGAGATTGGCTTACTGTCATCCCACAGCAATGATATTATCTACTGTATGAGCCTGTGACAAAGAGTGATGGAATTTAAGCTGTAAGTCTCCCTCCTGAACAGAAAAGGCTCTGTTTAAGGTTGGTGGTATGCTTCTCCATAGACAGGTGGACTCAACTGTAGGTAGAATCCAGAAGCCTGTCATTTTGGAGGAAGCGCGTAGCTGAAAGTGCTCTGAACAACTCCATTGTGATCAGCTGCAGAGCAGGTAGTGATTGGATCGACCAGGGCGCTGGGCTGATTAGGAGTTTGGCAGTACAAATGGGATGTAATCTCCTGGATATGCCCTGCAGGCGAACAGGATTTATTTACATGTCAACACACTGAACAATTCTCGTGACACTACCTGCAATGGCAGCACACGAATCACATACAACACAGTGTATGAAAACTATGGTAGGATCTACAATATCTGAACTAATAAACTAATATTGCTGAAGGGGTTGATCATAGAGGATAAATGGCTAAGTGGATATGTGACAGGCAGATACACGACGGATTTCTGTATTTGGTTTCTGAAGTAGCTATAACAAGGTTCACAAAACCTACTGTAGTTGTAAGAACTCTCTACCCTTCAGTTCATTCCCCAAGTTCCAGATTGTTTTGCACACTCTTGATAAGCTTTGTGTGATTCTCTTCAGGGTTTCCCCAGCCAGAGGGCTCAAGCTTTCTAAGCACTGTGTAAAGCCTTGTTTCAGCTGTTCTGCTCAGCTGCATGGACTGCCATTTCATTTGCAATTGCAGTTCAAGTTCCAATGCAAAACAATAACTGCTTATTGTGTACACAGCTGTTAGCCTCATGAATGACCTGAAGGTCCTGGCTGAAAAGACAAAAAAAAAAAAAGAAAAACAATTTTCTATGTAAGTCAGTACAAAGTTACAAAAAGTCAAGAAAACACAAAGCAAAACTAAACAGTTGACAATGGTAAGGTACTACAGCATTGGTCGGAAAATGGTGGCCTCTTTGGCAGGGCTGTATCAAGGGCTGAGCGAGAGTGGAACTTCATGTTAATATTACCGCAAGGGGCTGTCATTATTCCCTGTATGACCTTCATTTCTAGCAGTAAGCAGAAAATTAATTGTTTTCAATTATCAATTCCAAAGTACAGAAGAACCAGTTTTATATATCACCATAGGTCCTTTGAAAAATGAGTATCATTTCACAAACCCGCTTATTGGCACGTTGTGTACAGCCTATCAATGCTGCATGGCCAGGCTTTACTAAGCAACCACAGTATATAATTAATTTCCAATGCACCTAACAACCAATAATCATTTCGACTGATAAACTGACATTTTGTGCAGCCTGTCAAATGCTGCATGGGCGGTCTTAACGGGGTACAGTTCTATTACAAAACACCCATGTCAAATGGTACTTTCCCACATAGACAGGAACTTAGACTAACATAAAACAAAATTCAAACGTAGCATACATTTTTATTTTAATGCTTCATTGTGTTATGACAAATTTAATGAGAAAAATTGCACTGTCCTTCTGCAATCAGCTTTAGAACATCAGGTGTGATAGACGACGATACGTAGGCAGTCCACCAAAGATTTTTGTGTCAGCCTGTTTCATGCATCTGCTTTATTGCATGTATTGTGGAATAAGCCACTTCACATGTGTAAGTAGATCCAAACATTAAGAGCACAAACAGAGACAGCTTTTTCATGGTTGCGAGTTCTCTGGACATATATATGCGGACCAGAATGAATCCAGATTTGCTTTGTTAATTCATTTAGTTTTCAGCAACGACAATGCCTGCAAATCTAATAGTTGTAGTGGCAGAACTGAGTTGTTGATTGCGGGAAGAACTTGCTTCACATGGGACGAGAAATCACCATCAGGGTTGAATGAAAATCGATCACGGACAAAATCGATTACATCCTTGGGAATGCTGAAGTTGTCAAAACGAGCACTGAAATAAAGTTGTACAATGAAGTAAAGTCTGTCATAAGCCCAGTGACTACATCACTGGGAGTCATTTTGAGTTATGTTTCACTTCTAACATATTGGAATTTTAAACTAAAGTTGTGTGTCTCTTAATAGACACAATGCAGATGCTATATTCATTTTTAGGGCAAATTTTTCTGGGACGTGGGATGTGTATTGCAAGTGGTAATTTGTATGGAGGATACTATGTAATAAGTAGAGATACAGTACTTCTGCTTTAAGAAATCTAGAAAATTTTATGCTAATTGACAGTTCACCCAGTCTTAAATTGCTGAGTTCTCTAATGGTTAGCCTTTTGGAATATAGCATTATGGGAAGAAGGGCAGAGTGAGACTGAGAAGGAAGACGGAGATAAGATAGAGAATTAAAAGTGTCACATGGAGAGGGTGCTAACAAAATTAATTAGGTTTTTCTTTTATAAAAAGAGAAAACAGTCGTTGTTTGAGGACTTTATAATTGTGTTCTTTTTTGATGCTGAACTGAAATTGCAGATATTTTATTATTTTTGTGTGGATCAATTAACGTGAACCAGAACTGAATAATGCTGACTTGAGCTGATTAGGAACACGCAGTTTTTTTCTACGGAAGTGCAAGTGCCCGCCCCTGTGTGTATTTTCTGTTATATGTTTTGTGTTGTGTGTTAAATGTTGGTAGACACAGTGACATTGGATCAACCAGGACTGTTTCCCCGTGCTCTGTTCCACAGACTGCTGCGAAGTGGTAACCGGACAGCAAATCCTAACAGACCCTAGTTTTATGTCTGCAACCCCATTGACCCCCCCTTGACCTATAGCCGAGCACCCGCACCCCACTTGGCTATGAACTGCTTCGCCAGGGGAAGGGGGAAAAAGGGGGGAGAGGTCAGGAGACCACCCTTCCCCGCAGCAATTTCACTGCAGGATTTCTGGGGGCTGGAGTCCCCCCAGAAGGATCTGCCGGCTATAAAGGGGGGAGTCTGGAGACCACCAACCCCAGCAGCTTTTCCACTGCTGGACTTGCCCCGGCTCAAGTAGTCAGCCTGGGAGCTGTCAGCACGCCTGCTGACAGCCACACCATTGGCAGCATTTCCGCTGCCAGTGGTACAGTGGGAGGACAGATTCGCCTCACTGTCAGCATGTCTGCCGACAGCACGGCCAATAGCAGCCTGGCTACTGGCAACATTTCTGCCCATCAACCCCTTAAAATCCCTGTTCTTGGCACAGGACTTTGAGCGAGACTTTTGGGATTTTAAGGGGGGAGGTGGTCATTGAGGCCATGTGTGCTTTGCACCTGGGGGGGTATATGTGACAACATGCCAGCCCCTGTGTGTATTTTCTGTTATATGTTTTGTGTTGTGTGCTAATGTTGGTGTATAGCCATTGGTACACGGGATATAAATGGGTCTGTGTAACACAAGTGTTTAAAATGTATATTTGTATTTAGGCAGAAGAATTGCACAGCACTTCACGTGCAAGTAAAACATAATAATATGTGGCATATTATCATTCGATCATTTTGTATCTCAGCTTCGTTGGCAGCTACTACTCCCGCTGGCTCCGACGCTGGCAGCGCCTGGTTATCAGTATCTGCCCCGGCAAATCTTTTTGTCCGCAGCATTGGTTCCGGCTTCTTCAGCCCCGACTCCTCCTGTGCCCTTTGAACAATCTCAGCTCCGCCATCCTTGTCCGCACAGTCAGCAGGTTCTTTTCTATTACAAGCCCTTTTTAAGTGACCATATCCCCCCACAATGGAAACATCTAATTGATTTTGAACTAATATAAATAATATAGTCCTTACTTTCTACTGTGATCTTTACTGAAAGGTCTAAAACATCGTCCTGTCTTTTCATTAGCAGAAAAATCTGTCTCCTAAAAGACATGACTTGTTTAAAATCAGGGTTTTTACACCGCAACGGGACCATTTTTATCGGGTGCCATAATTTTGCCGTACCGGCACAACTCTCTCTCTAATACTTCATTCTTAATAAATGGAGGCACATTAGATATCATAATCTTTTTGGAAGGGGTAGATATAGGTAAAGCAGATACAAATGATTCTCTTATCCAGAGCCCACTCTGTACAATTTTGTTAACCATTTGTTCTTGGCTGAGAAAAACCATTATGGCCTTGTTCATTCGTGAAGCTGACTTAATATTTTCAGCCCCAATCTCTTTACCCACAGCAAGCAGACACTCTTCAATAGACACTGCATCATCAGGAATACATTTAAACCTATATCTGCAGGTCATAGACACAAACCCCTCTACTTGTATCCCCATAGATAGGCCACAAGCTGACAAAAAGTCAGCTCATGGAATAAAAAAAAAAAAAAAAAAGTCCTCCAGAGCTCCTACTCACAGCACCTCTGTACTTGCCACCACTCAAGCTCCTCCCACTACCCACAAACCTGTTTTTGTCAGTGTCTGTTTGATTTGTTTGTCTATTTATTTTGGCCTCGTGCCGTGTGCTGTTTTTTTACAAACCTTTTATTTTCTGTCTGTTTCATTTTTAAACTGCGCATCAGCGCCTTCACCATTACAAAACCTGTGTTCTGAGTCAGTTCCTGTTTCTGGTCTGTCGTCACCCACTGTGGCCGTCTTTGTGACAGAAAGACAGAGTTTTTCCTGGACAAAACTAAGTGCTGAGGAAAGAGCAAGTCTTGCCAGCACAGTTAGTTATTGTCAGAGAAAGGAGCTTCATGAAAACATGCACATTTAAAACAGTAAAATTAGTGTTTCGTAGCACACTAATCTTGTCCATTCTGTAGCTGGACTGCAACTTTAAAAAAAGTTAGTCGTTGCTGATACTCTGTATTTAAAAGAAAATCTGAGTCTGGACTGAGTTTATCTGTTAACAAAAACTAAACTTAAGTTCTGGATAAAATAAACATGTCTGGTCTAAAATGGGCAGAATACAGATGAGACAAGTACAGACGTAGCAAACATTATTTTTTGTGAGTGCAAGCACTATGGCACCTGTCAAGAGTGGATGTGGACTGAAGCAATCAAGAGCAGTGTTAAACTTTGAGGCTTTTAGGATGACAGTGACATCGTCTCAGACTTTTCCTGGATCCTCGTTGATGAAAGTCCTGATGTGCACACTTCAAAGTGTAACTATACTGAACTTTTATTGAATTAGCAATTTAAAAAGATTCAGTTTCTATTATACATGCATTGAGACAGTATTAAGACCGTGTACAGTAGATAAGTTATTTTGTGTTTTTTTTTAGATGCAAAGTAGTAATATTTTGCTTCCTTTTCTACAAATCGAGGTGTTGTGCTGAAGTAACTGTTTGAAAGGGAAAGCATATTTATCAGTATTGCAAACTGTTTTTTGTGAAACAAGAAATGTTTTTACCTCAGGGATAATAATACTTGTCATTCATTATTGACATGCCAGAAAGACATTCAAAATAATCTGAACTACCCTTATTTTTCCTTTCTGTAATTCAATTGACCCATTGCAGTCCTATATCGGATCAGGTGCAACATCATCAAAAAGACATAAAGCACAGGTCTTTTTTTTCCGGAAAAAGCAAGCCTTTTAATGGCCAAATGAGACCGATAGAAGCCGAATGAAACCGAAAAAGGGTGCATCTCATAGCACCGTCCACTACAGAGACAACACGAACATAAACAAAGGATATAGCTGCTTCTGCATCCAGTGCTCAAAGAATATCACTGACACTTGCAAAGCTTTTTGAGATGTTATAATAATAAAATAATGACTTGGATCACATTATTGACGAATTTGGTGATAAAACGAGTGTTCAGGAGAGGATTTATCAGTATGCAATTCTTTAAAGAGGTATGTGAAAAATACAGCAAACAAGGGGTAGAACTTGGCTTGAAATACAGTATTGAGTGTCCTTTTTGAGATTCAATGCCTTTTCAACCTGATTTACTCTAAAAAAGAAAATTAAACAGCACATGTAAAATAAGCAGCGCGTGTGAAAATAAACTGGACAAGACGGCCTGACAAGCTCTGAATACATGGACTGCAAAGGGTTGATAATTTCTATAATTGAGAGGAACAGTAGTTCCTCGTACAAGTAAAAAAATATGTTGGACACTACTGAGACTCTCTATACAGCTCCAAGAGTTGTGCTGTTTTCACCATGTTGTATCGGCAAAGCTAAATCACTTAGAATTACCAGCTATACCAGTACCAAAAGTCTGAAACTTTCTTACATCAAATGTCAAAAATAAATGTAAATATCTCTTATACACAATGAGATATAAGTTGTCAAATTAAGGTAAAAATGTTATTATCTTTCCTCTTCCGTTTCTTATTTTTTGTTTAAGAGTGTGTAACGACTTTTCAAACAGAAAAGCTAAATAACTTTACATCTACCAATCATGTGATTCCACATATTGGTTAACGACAAAATAAACCAGGGAACGCAAGCAGTTTGATATCCACACCATATATATTTTTGTTTTAAAACAGCACATATCACACAAAAAATTAAATACTGTTGTTTAAATTTGCAACATGTAGTCTTTGAAGAGCACACGCCACTACGCTGTTATTGAGACGTGTTCATTTTTTAAGCTTACATCTATGCCTGACAAGCTTTTGTGAAAACCTGAAGGTTCTGTAGAATTCTAGAAATGCTCTATTTTAAAATATGTGGTTTAAAATAAAGTTTCCTGTTTGGTAGATACCATAGAATGGAATTGTACACAAGAGTGGCATGTAGCTTCCTTGTCTAAATCTTTGATCTCTGATAAATTGCGGTTCTTCATTTAATTAAAAATAAATAAAGAAATAATATATTAGGTAGAAATAATTTATTTAAAAAATGCATAGAGGAATAAATATAAATATTTTTAAATAAATAAATGTTTATATTATAAATGTGTAAATAAATTAATAAATAGCAAGCCAGAAAAATATGTCATATTAATTGATTTGGCCTGATGCTTTTATTGAGCTAATTGACTAATTTGTTTACCTATACAAAAAGTTTCATGTAAAATAAATAAATAAATAAATAAATAAATAAATAAAGTTATACAGCGAGACATTGCGCTTCTTCACTTTGCTCTTGCCTGGAAGGTTGTGTGTTCCACCCCAGGGATACACTGCTGCTTTACTAGATTGGTCCAGTAAAAAAAAAAAAAAAAAAAAAAACAACTGTATAAAAAAGTAATTGTATGTAAAAAAAATAACGTCACAATTGTAAATAAAACAAAACTGTAAAAAAATAAATAAATAAATACGCAGCTATGACCGGCAAAGAAAAACTCTGACATAAAGTGCTCAGAGAAGTTATCTAATTGAATTCAAAGACAAGTTCTCATTATTATTGTTTGGTAATGAAAAAGTGCATACATTTTAAACTTTGCATATGATTCAAATCAAATTAGCTTTATACAGGGCTTATTTGTATCTGAATATCTCATACAGAGATCAAAGCAAACCACAAACACATACGAGTCAACGGGGCTGACCAACCACCCTGTACCAGTGTATGAACTATGCTTAAGAGTGCAGAAAATATAAACCACGCTGTGTGGTGCATAACCGTAAAACTGTATAAGAACAATAACTGCAGACAGATGGACACACATACATGGATGACGTTTCTCACATTTTTACGTGCCACAAATGCAGCTCCACAATCGGGAATATATATATATATATATATATATATATATATATATATATATATATATATATATATATATATATATATATATATAGTAACAAATTTGCTGCCATCTACCAGGATAATGACGTTGTGATGTAGAATATAGGAATAATTCCAAGAAAAACCATACTTATAATGAAACACGCCAGGGCGTGGCTTTATTTGAAAAACAAAACAACTGCACTGATGGTGCAAACAAAACAAAAGAAAGGCCTAAACCCTTTTTGGGTCTAACTAATCACTAAAGGTGTCCCTCTCTAAACGGGGACAGGCTACTCCTGTTTACCCCAAATTACACATGCCAAAAACGTATTTCTTTTCTTTCTTTCATTTCTTTGTAATTCACTGCATCCACTCAGGCTCACAGCAAGTCCTCCTCACATTTTCCTTCCCCCTACCTGCTCAACTTTACTACTTTTAACTGCCAGACAATTAGATAATTAAACAATTAAGTTACATTGGTGATCATTCCCGACATCAATATGTTCCCCAGGGTCTTAAAGCCTTCATATACCCTTTCCTATATAATACCTTTTTTTTTTTTTCAACCACACTAAACATTTATTCTTTTAAACCCAAGTTTGTGGTTTAACCTAATACATCAATCTGTGACAACCAATTTACATTAATTTGTTAACTATAATTTTACTTTTAAACATATTACATTATCTCACACTTTGTTTACTACCCAGTTGGTTTACGTTGTCTTTTCACATTTTATTACTTTGGTTTTCTTTTAAACCATCTCCACAACCTTTACACAGATGTAGTGTGCATTCTTTACACACATGGCCCCACAGCTGCCCAAGTTTGCTCTGGAATGTACACTCCATCACATATATATATATATATATATATATATATATATATATATATATATATATATATATATATATATAAATATATAAAGAGTTTAGATCCTCACGATATATGCTATTTGCACCATAACTGAGCTAAAAGCAGGATCACAGTGCCTACTTTCTGATGTTCAGTGTCCAAAGGACTATATACAGCTCGTTAAATACAACTCAAATGGTCGTTTCTTTCCATAACTCTCTATATGTCAAGCTGCTAATTTAGCTAAATACGACAAATCCAATGAGCCAATCGGCATGCAGTATCACAGTCCTGTGACCCAATTATGGCAGAGCCCAGGAGGAGTACAGTAGTGTATTTGAAGCAGTTAATAGGTTAATGCATGACAGGCACATACCTATAGTTTAAGGTGTAGGGACGAATAGTGTTGGGGGCGGAGCCTCAGATAATTTCGCATCGCATCCATTTGGTCAGGCTCAAAATGGTCTTTGAAGATCCAGCTATCAAACACACTCGTTCCACCCTCTGATGCAATTTTCTAGCACTATGATATAAAAAGCATGTTCATGTGACATGTATGGTTTTGAATTGCACTATTGAAGCACTTTTTAATTTCCATGTAATGTATTAGTCGTAGTCCTTTTTCTAATGTAATTAATAGTACCTACGTTATTTTTTCATATATAGCATTTAATGTGTTGCCACACTTGTCTACCTGTCTGTTGTTTCCATCATAGTTGCACACATATCAATACATAATAATTAAAAACATACATTAATATTAACATGATTCATAAACCCCTATCTATAGTTTTAATGCACTGCTGATATGTTTTTACCAGTCAAACACATGTTTGCTCCAGCAACATCAGACACTACCATGATTTTGTGTTGCTGGTGCTTGTGAATTTAGTGAAAGGAGGGATGATGGCACTAGGTTCAGATATGGTGCTGATAGGCATCACAAGGTTTTCACATCACAGCTCTCAAATTGTGTTGAATTGTTTGGTGGTTTTTTGATGTGCAGAGGACTAATGTTAAGACCACCAACCAAAGTAAAAAGCATGAGGCAGGTATATTATCCCTCTGTACCACAAAAGTATCCATCTGCCTCCAACATTATGCCTCATGACTGTTGAATACTACAGATAAACGTTTTGACAAATGTTTTGGCGAGTGTCTTCATTAGTGGATTCAGTCAAAAAGTAATATAGTTTCTTATAGTTTTACACTGGAATTCTAGTTTTACATTGTGGGTGATAACTTCCAAACAAAAAGGGTAATACTGGATTATAAATAACATATCCTAAACATGTATTTTAGTATTGAAATGTTCACTAAACATGAATGATTGGATGCAGGGTTTAGTAACACATAAAAAAGTGCATGTACAGATTTTAGTTAAAATAAACAGATGTTCAGCTATAGATATCCAGCCTCTGCAGCAATCTATTTCAAGCAGACTGTGTTCAGCTATAAATAGCTGCAGCCTTGTGCAGGGAAGAGAGAGAGGCATACAGTGACTGTTTGGGTTAGGTCAGAGTGGTAGCTATTTTCTACCCATTCCTCAGTGTGTGTAATCAATATTTATATGAGGCAGAACTTGGTTAGGAGTTACCCTCAAATTATTGTCAAAATTGAGAACCAAGAGTGAGGGATTATTGATTGAATGTATTACTCAGCGCTCACAATCTCTAGTTGAGGTATATCCAGTGTTGGGGAGTAACACATTACATGTAATGTATTACTGTAATATACAGGTAACAAAAACTGGTAACACATTTGTGAATAAATAGTTACTTTTAGTTGTATTTATAAAGAATATCGACTATGGCTAATGTGCAAGTCAAACCATGGGTCTCACATGATCATGCTTTTCATAGCATCTTACTAGAAAATGGCATCAGAGGACAGAACCAGTGGGTTCAATAACTGGATTTTTAAAGAATATTTCAGGCTGCAGCTGGACCAAACCAAAAAAAGAACATGTGAAAATGCACAATAACTCTGCCTGAGAACTGTCTATTTCTAACTGGAGCAAGTTACATTTTCTTCAAAGTAAGAAGTTACAACTGTGTTCAAGTAACTTGTAGCTGTAACAGGTTATTTGTTAAAAGTAACTTCCCCAAGTGTGGTTGTATGTGAACTTGATAAAGTTCTAAATTGTATGATTTTATGTACAATACCTACACAACTCATACAGAGTTAACCACAGCAAAATAAATTATTTTTACATCCATGAATTCAAATAATATAATACATCTGTAATTAAATGCCAGTTTTTTTTGTTTGTTTGGTTTTTTCACACAGTTACACATCTGTGAGCAAGACCTATCGATAGTGATTGCAACAATCCCTTTAGTTTCTGGATTTGTACGTGTTTGTCACATGGAAATCTGTCCAATTCTTACAGAACAGATGAGGTGCTCAGCCACAGATCATGCAGCTGATTCCTGATGTAGTGTTCTCTCCACTACTTGAGAATGAAGATATCTGGAAAATGAAGTTAAGAAGCTTCACTGTTAAATGATTCAAAGGTTAATATGTGGAATTTGAACCAAAAGTTAGCATTAATCTAAACTTTCAGCCCTACTTCATGTAAATTGTTGACAGAAACCTTTTCAATGTTAATACAGCCTGGGTGTGCTCATCTTTCAGGATTGCTTCCATGAGACTGAAGATGTTGCTGTGTTCAGTTGATCTTTTTTGTCTCAACCCAGTGTGTTGCATTCCAACATGATGCTGGAAATTACTGGTTGAGGCTTTCTAAAAATCATCAATACGGCACAGCAAACTAAAATGTCTGTAGACCCACTTTTACAAAGAACATGCTAGGTAAGAAATAAAACTAAGGAATCTAATTTCAAGGTCAAATGTTCTTTATTCCAGTTTCGGATTCCATTCTCTATCTTAATTAACTGACCTTTAGACACAGTTCCTTACACCCAGGTTCGGTCTTAACCTATTAAGTACCAAATACATTTTTCTTTGAAAAAATATGAACGCAAGTTGTATTACATTTAGACTTAACCTTTGTCGTTAACACAATTAGAGTAAGTTATCATAAAAATATGGGTAAAAAGAAAATTAAAATAACAGATAGATTAGCCTGTCCTCAAATGAGGATAATAGCATTAATGGGGTGAGTGATGCTCAAATAAGAAAGTTCTAAAAAAGCGTCCAGCATGTAGCAAGTACTCCATTTTACAGAATTGTGTATGAAAACACAGACAGACCTACAGTCAAAACCAGATTTATAGTACTTGTCAAAACGTTGTGAGTATATGTAAGAGTCCACACCAAATTAAAAGGGTACACGCAAGACAATCTGCTGCACCTTCTAAGGCAAGGATACGCCCTTATCTAGCAATGTGAACATCTTGGTAAATAATGCTTCCTGTGGACTTTATGTATGATGAAGCAGAATCTGTGCAAGTTGAAGCTACATTTTCCCATGTTAGCTGGTACTTTCTGAACATTTGGGCAATCCCTGTACTGACGGAAATAGTATCTGCAGAAGGTATGAACATGACATCAGCACAAAACAAGCCAGAAAAGAAAATTGACAGAACTGGATGGTCCAAGCCATCGGGTGATGCTTCAAAAATCACACTGGACATTTCCAGCAATGCGTTCCATAAGTTTACCAACTACAGCATCACCATTTTCTTTCAAATATTTATGAGTAAGAAGTTTTAACTGATGTTATGGATAGTGATGTCACATGAAGTCACCACACCCCTCTGCAATAAACAAACTCATTAACGGTCATTCGCACTCTCTTTTATTTAGAGTGTGTAAAAGCTGCAGAAATTGGTTGCTTGTCTCTCAGTTGACTTTCTTGTTTTAGTTTAATGTGTTGCTTATTTTTTTTTTATTCTGTCAGCGCGAACATGTAGCTCATTGCAGCAGTATTTGCAACGCTATGCATCCTCTGCCTAACTGGAATGTTCTTGGGGGCCTAATAATGCAAATTAGGTATTTATAGTGATGCAAATTAAGTATTTATAGTGTTCCCCATTTACGGTTTATTCCTAATTTTACCGCAGAATTACAGGATTTTTTTAAACTCAACCTCGGTTTTTACTGATTTATACCTGATTTTTTTTTGACTACTATTCAATATTTTTCTGGTAATATTTTCTAGGAAATACTCAATATATTGATTACAATGCTGTTTTATTTTGACTCTGACATTGTAAACAGCCTTATATTGCATCCTAGAATACAATAGGTATATTTAGACGCCAGAGGATCAAATGATGTTCAAATGTCTGCTCACAAATTCATTATCATCGGATTTTGTTGTCCAATTGAAGTCTGATTATTGTGACAATAGAATTAAGGTCCGCGTCAACTAGGAGTGGGTGGGAGTTAGCGCACAATGTGCAGCCCCTGGTCGAGAGGCCACACTTCACCCCTAAACAAGGGAGAATATTTTACCCTGCCACACTGCTCATACTTTGGTCTCACTGCAGTCAGATATACAAGGAACTACAGTATATTATACATCACAACCTTGTACACATTTGCTGTTTCATCGCTGAACTCCTCTCCTGGAGCATTAAATGCAGTTTCACAACAAAATTTTATTGAGGAACGGTAGAGAGACACAAAACACCATGACATACATTTTGGATAAATTCATAAGAGATAAACAAAATTAAAAACCAAAAATTAGAAAACTGGAATTTTATAATGAAGAAAAAAATATTGCCGTGGCTATTTTGAGATTACTGTCTGAATAAGCTTCAATGGTGGCTGTATGAGCTGAAGCATTATTGGAATCTATGTCCTTACTATTATCATCAACATCTTTATTTTTCATTGGAAAAAAAAAAAATCCAATAGTCAATGTTGTTTTTGGGCCATATAGTGGGATCAATGTATATTTCCTGCTGTACCATTATAGTGAATGATAATCATGATAATTATCTCTGTTTGCATGTTGTAAGCAGTCAATACAAACTGATTTAATTATACCATTGACTTGTTACAGCTTGTTAAAAGATAGTGTTGGAGGGCTGGGGCGAGGAGCCCTATCACCCCCTTGAGGGAAATTGTGCAAGTTTTTCAATATAAAGATATTTTATTTAAAAATTGGTAATTTATACAACACTTCAACTTTAAGCTATAATTGATCAATAAAAGACAAGATTGTAATCCAATTGTAATTTTCTACATGGATACTATGGATATTTTGTTTTGATTTGTTGAAAAAAAAACACCAGGTATGTTTGGTTGCTAAGGTAACCATTGTGAATAGAAATTGATTGATGATACAGCTATACAAATTCCAAGTGAATAAATGGCTTTTCCTATAGTCTCTATTACATATATAAATGATGCAGGTCACCAGGCACATTAGCTATGGGAGACTTATGAAAATCAGTACGATTTAACATAGCTTAAAGGAGGGGGTTGTCTATGAAAAATGAATGATATATTTAGGAAATTACAGAGCAAATAATAAAGATGCTCCTAGTGCATTCTGTCATCAAGCCACCGTTTGTGATTATGTCACTATTCCCTGCAGAACTATTTTTGCTGGAACCAGCAGGACATTTTTTAAAGTCCTTCAAATGTCAAATT
Source organism: Polyodon spathula (assembly GCF_017654505.1). Taxonomy (NCBI): domain Eukaryota; kingdom Metazoa; phylum Chordata; class Actinopteri; order Acipenseriformes; family Polyodontidae; genus Polyodon; species Polyodon spathula. The sequence goes on from NC_054550.1 coordinate 14,569,598, forward strand.
CTTTCTTTCTTTCTTTCTTTCTTTCTTTCTTTCTTTCTTTCTTTCTTTCTTTCTTTCTTTCTTTCTTTCTTTCTTTCAGTTACATATCTGCTCTGGTTTAGGTTGGACTGTGGGTTGATGCACTAGCCTTTTATTTCTCAAATGAGTGTGGTGGATTTTCTGCTAATACCAGCTCTTGAAAGCTAAGGTCCAGCCTGCATTTGGAAAGGGGACTATTAGAAATCTGGTGTTGCAGGAAGTGGTGTTGGTGGATCATTAGGGGGCACACTCCCCTCTCAGCCAGAACTCAAGCAATGAGTCAGCATGGTGTTGGGGAGCACATTTAGCTGTCATTTGGTTCTGTAGTATTCTTCTGCGGGTAGTGCCGGTTCAGCCAAAAGAATGTCTAAGCCATGGGTATGATGTAATCAATGATTTTTTAATTTTATTTAGAGTACCTTTTTATTTTGCACCCGATTTTCTCCACAATTTTTGAGTATTCCATTTTTTTTTCCTCTCATCACAGCAATTCCCACACAGCTTAGGATAACTGAAGGTTTGGTTATTGTCCTCCGATACCACAATAAAGCCAGCTTTCTCTTTTCCACCCAGGAATTTGAGAGCCAATGTCAGCAGGCTACCAGCCCTGCAGTTGTCTGCCTGAGGTCGTTGGGTTTCTGGTTAGTAGGGTCCTCTGTAACGTGATGAAGAGAAAGTTCCTGCCGGTTTCGCCTCACTAACCCATGGGAGTGTCAGCACTCTATCTGTACTCTACACTCATAGCAAGGCCTTCATACACCACACTCTAATAAGCAAATGCCCTGCATTGTGACTATAAACCTTTCAAACAAATACTCACTTTCTTTTCCATGTCTCAATTTGTATTGTCATTATTCATATACTCCTACCAGTGGAAGAAACGCACTCACCTAAAAATTTGATTTACTTTAAATGCATGGAATTCTCTTGTTTTTAAAACCCATAGTTGCCATAATATTTATTTATTTATTTTTTTGTTAATAGGTACAGCATAATTATCAGAAGTCATTACAAATTTAGGAGGGACTGGAGTATGTCACAGCAAATTGTGACATGAGAATGCTTACCCCACAGACGCTCAGCTTAATTCATACAAGTGGAAAATGGGTGCCCTTATTTGTGTAAAGCTTGTGATAACTTGATGTCGTGGGTCTAAATATTTGTAAGAAATTTACATATTATTTAATTGCGGCATGGCTTTATTTTTATGATAATGCATACTGAGAAATACATATTCATTATATTCTCCTGTGCACTGTATGACTGGCATGTCATTCCTGACCCACAGAAGCAAAGTCAGTAAACAGCAGAAGTAGCTTTTTTCAGTTTCTCTAATAATCAGGTAATGCAGTGGTGCCACAATGAAAGTGCAGGGAACATTACACAAGGGCAACAATAATGAAATGAGCATTGGTACATAGTTTGCATACCAATCTAATGGTACACATATATTAATAACCACAAAATGATAAAGGAACGTTAATCATACCAAAATACATAGCATGCATTAGAATGCTGACAGGACCATTCACTGGAAAATCTGTTAAAAAAAAACAATAAAGAAAAGTTCTGACTCTGAAATTGACAAGATTTCCATTGAAGTACTCCACTAGGAACTGAAATGATTCGGTAATGGAATCCACTGCTTAAATAACATGTATCATAGTAAAAGCAGCTCTGAATGCACCTTTAGCTTATCTGAATAATCCCTGGGAAACCCACCTCCTTAGCCTCTGCCTGGACATTTACATCATTCAACTGTGTATATGTTACACACTTTAAATGTGGCACGAATAATTTTCATTCAAGTGTGCCATATTTATTGTATTGGTTTTCTTGTGAACTTTACAGCTCCACACAGCCATCTATAAGTTATTGCATTCACCCTGGTGTCTCTTTAAGGCTCACCACACTCTAGCTCTCAAAATAATCACTTATCATAAATAACATTCTCTCACCCATAATGGGTTCTTTCTATTGCACAGCAGTGTATGTGTTCTAAATACATGAATTCGTAGCCTCCGTCCTTTGTAGAATTTTTGAGTGCAATGTACCAAACAGCTCTTTTTTGTGAACAGCTACCGTAATATCACCGCAAGTTTCCGAACATAGTTTACATAAGTTACTGCTCATTACACAGGAGCGATCCGAATTTGCATATCATTATATAAATAGATTCTCAACGCTGAAACTCAAAATTTAGATCTTCTTTCTGGAAAAGATAAATGAGTGGTATAGTGAACACAAAGCACTAGTAGGCAAAAATAATAGGAGCAAGATTCTACAGATTCTTCATGCAACTATGGCACAGGCCAAAAAGAAAAAGAAAACAAATTTCCTGTTAGTGACAAACTAACAAAATAAATTCACTGTGACCAGTGCCTGCGTTACGAATTACTGGGCCATGGTGCAGTTAAGACTGAAAGTGTTGTGGTGTTACGGTGTATATATATATAGGATTTATGTCACAACTGTGTTTTCACCAATTACCATTAAAGAAAATACCCATTATAGCCCACAGTGTAATTATTAACAATAAGAAACACAATACTTTAATAAGAAATATCGATTCTGGCATAATTATCCCTAGATTCATGATGAAAAGAGATTAACAATTAATATTATGTATATTTAAGTATTTCAAATCAATCATAAATGTGTATTTGTTATAAGACAAAAATAAACCTAACAATCCAAATTAGTATTACATTTATTCATATTCTCAAAGGAAGAAGAAGAAAGATTAGGCTTCCTAGTTAAAAACATATATATAAAGAAGAAACAAAATAAAACATTCAAGACAAGTAATGCATTGTTAAATGTTCATAATGAATCCTTGATGTGCTCTCTGGTCATAAAGTTCTGCATTAGTGAAGCAGTCTTAATAGTTAATCATGCATTGTTTGGTTCAGTCACACATTACATATACATGTTGTAGATTCCAAGTGGCTAAGTACGCATGTACAATGCTGTAAATACACAATATAAGTTTGATACTTATTCTGTTGGTGCAATGTTTAAAACAAAGTCTTCTTAAATGGTCATCCTCTCTGTAGAAGTTAGTTGTGCAGCAGCACAGTATCTCTGTGAAGTCTGTAGGCAAAAGCTTTCATCATTCTGGAAGGAGCCCATCTTCTCTGGGACAGCTTTGAAGATTACATCATTTTCTCTTTGTTGAAGAAATTTGGAGTTTTATGAGTTGAGAGCGATGAGATGTTTTGAAGAAAGTACAAATCCAGCGAGTGAATCCAGAGAGTGCGAATCCAGAGAGAAAGAAAATCCTTGTTTTGAGTTTAAATAACACAATGTATAGGTGTTCCCTTGTACTGTAAACAAGTCCTTGGTTCACAGTATTTGATAGGCAATTGCATGTCACACAAAAAGGGTGTGCTAGAAATGGAATGTATTCACCTATTTCGTTATCAAAGGATTTTACATTTATCATTTAAACCACCTATTCAATATGACTTTAGTTGCATTCATTATAGAGGCATATGAATTTCAGTTTCAAGCATATAAAACAAATCTTAACACAATCAAAGGACAATATTTAAAAAAAAAAAAAAAAAAAAAAAAAATATTAGTTTATAATATTCATTTAAAACACAATAATCCCTTCAGGTTTATTGGGAAACTTACTTAAAATAACTATTAAACTTGTGTCCAAAAGTTATGTAATTAAAAACTATTCTTAAAGCATTTTAACTAACTTTTAACACAATAATGGTACAACTGCATAGTCACTATAGCTTCCCTTGGTAAGTTTTATGAGACCTTAGGAGGCTAGACAATCAGATAGCATTTTGGAAGGCATGCTTCAAAGAGTTAACACAGTTTGTGGCCTGTGCCTTGGTCTAATCAACACGCTTTGAAGTACATCTGGTTAAGAATGTTCTGGAATCTGTGTTAACAACCCAATCACCACTGAATTAGATATCTGGAAAATGCTTATATTAAAATTAATTTCCTTGACAAAAGACTGAAGTAACCACCCCCTCACCTCCAAGAAAGAAAACACTGCTGCAACACAACCTAAAGAAAGCCTTCAACAAAACATATTCTAACAAGACAGCAATCAATCAAGTAACAGTATATCCAAACATCTGAATAAATCAATTATTTAGCAAGATTAATCAATTTGGTTAATCACTTGATTTAGTTAATATTGAAACATATTAATATGTTCAAATTAGTCACAAAACATATTAGTATAGGCATCAATTGGATTTTTAAATGAATGTTCTCAAGTACAAAAATTATGTATGAAAACATTTCTATAAAAAAACACATGTGCATCTCAAAACCTAGCCCATAGTACAAATAATGCGTTACAACTCATAAGCGAAAACATAATTCTATGAACACACTTGACAAATTAATATTCCAAAAGTTTGTGAATTTAAAAACATCACACAATCCTTTAGTTGTGTAAAAGAAAAAAGTACAGTACATACAATAGGCTACGCACGTAAATACTTTTTGCCGTATTTTAGTTGTCTATACACTACATGATTTCATTTTCTGTTTAATTGAAGACCTCTGCAATGATTTGTTTCTGTGCTTCTCTTCATTAATAAAGAATCTGAGCATATATATATATATATATATACACACACACACAGTACTGTGCAAAAGTTTTAGGCAGGTGTGAAAAAATGCTGTAAAGTAAGAATGCTTTCAAAAATAAACGTGTTAATAGATTAAATTTATCAATTAACAAAATGCAAAGTGAGTGAACAGAAAAAAATCTCAATCAAATCCATACTTGGTGTGACCACCCTTTGCCTTCAAAACAGCATCAATTCTTCTAGGTACACTTGCACATAGTTTTTGAAGGAACTCAGCAGGTAGGTTGGCCCAAACATCTTGGAGAACTAACCACAGTTCTTTTGTGGATTTAAGCAGCCTCAGTTTCTTCTCTCTCTTCATGTAATCCCAAACAGACTCGATGATGTTGAGATCAGGGCTCTACGGGGGCTATACCATCACTTCCTGGACTTCTTGTTCTTCTTTACGCTGAAAATAGTTCTTAATGAATTTCGTTGTATGTTTGGGGTTGTTGTCATGCTGCAGAATAAATTTGGAGCCAATCAGATGTCTCCCTGATGGCATTGCATGATGGATAAGTTTCTGCCTGTACTTCTCAGCATTGAGGAGACCATTAATTCTGATCAAATTCCCAACTCCATTTGCAGAAATGCAGCCCCAAACTTGCAAGGAACCTCCACCATGCTTCACTGTTGCATGCAGACACTCACTCATGTATCACTTTCCAGCCCTTCGGTGAACAAACTGCCTTCTGCTACAGCCAAATATTTCAAATTTTGACTCATCAGTCCAGAGAACCTGCTGCCATTTTTCTGCACCCCAGTTCCTGTGTTTTCGTGCATAGTTGAGTCGCTTGGCCTTGTTTCCACGTTGGAGGTATGGCTTTTTGGCCGCAAGTCTTCCATGAAGGCCTCTTCTGACCAGACTTCTCTGGACAGTAGATGGGTGTACCAGGGTCCCACTGTTTTCTGCCAATTCTGAAATGATGGCATTGATGGACATCTTCCGATTGCGAAGGGAAGTAAGCATGATGTGTCTTTCATCTGCTGCAGTAAGTTTCCTTGGCCGACCACTGCATCTACGGTCCTCAACTTTGCCCATTTCTTTGTGCTTCTTCAAAAGAGCTTGGACAGCACATCTGGAAACCCCTGTCTGCCTTGAAATTTCTGCCTGGGAGAGACCTTGCTGATGCAGTATAACTACCTTGTGTCTTGTTGCTGTGCTTAGTCTTGCCATGGTGTATGACTTTTGACAGTAAACTGTCTTCAGCAACCTCACCTTGTTAGCTGAGTTTGGCTGTTCCTCACCCAGTTTTCTTCCTCCTACACAGCTGTTTCTGTTTCAGTTAATGATTGTGTTTCAACCTACATATTGAATTGATGATCATTAGCACCTGTTTGGTATAATTGTTTAATCATACAGCTGACTATATGCCTACAAAATCCTTGACTTTGTTCAAGTTTACCTAGAAGAATTGATGCTGTTTTGAAGGCAAAGGGTGGTCACACCAAATATTCATTTGATGTAGATTTTTTCTTCTGTTCACTCACTTTGCATTTAGTTAATTGACAAATATAATCTATTAACATGTCTATTTTTGAAAGCATTCTTACTTTACAGCATTTTTTCACACCTGCCTAAAACTTTTTGCACTGTACTGTGTGTATATATATATATATATATATATATATATATATATATATATATATATATATATATATATATATATATATATAGTAAGTGTCTTTTATATTGGAAAAGAAAACATATACGCGGCAAAGTACCTGCAGGTCCCCTGGGCAACAGTGGCAGAGCCACATCGTTTTGTTTTTCAGCCACATGACATGGCTCCTCGGCTTCAGACCTTCCCAGCCTTCCCTGACTTTATGGAGGAGGTGCGGTCCTCTTGGGATCGCCCAGCCACAGCACCAAGTCATTTGAGACATGCTTCACAACTGGCCTCATTGGAAGGGGAGGAGAAGCTGGGCCTGGTGGGGTTTCCCCCTGTAGACTCCACCATTGCAGCATCGGTGAAGGATGCACCAATGGGAGGTCTGCCCAAGGACCCTATGTGCTGGAACCTGCAATGCAGGGTTATGGAGACACATGTCCGGAGGGCTTACTTGGCGGTGGCCCATAGTATGGCCAATACATCCAGTATGCTGGTTGCATACATGGATGGCATTTTGCGTGACTGCCCGCTCCCAGAGCCGGTGGCCACGGAGTTCTGCTTGCTGTCGCACACGTTGCTCCAGATCTTCGGCTTGCAGGGGCAGGCCCTGGGCTAGAGCCTGGCTGGCCTAGTGGTCGCGTGCAGACAACTGTCGCAAGCACAGGTGCCTGATGCAGATAAGGCTGTGCTTTTGGACACACCTATATCACCAGACCATACCTTCGGTCCAACAGTGGACGAGATACTGCAGTGGTCTCTCAGAGAACCCGAGGCGTCTAGGCAGGTGGCCGTGTTGGTCCCTCCTCCCTCTCCAGCATGGGGTAGCTTGAGCCGCTAGCACGCACCTCCAATGTGGATGGTCACCAGGACAGTGCCCGCCCCCAAAACCCCGCTGGGTGACCTTACGCGTCGCCTACATGCCTCATCACAAGCAAGAGACAGGGTTCTCCCTTAATGCGGAGGTGGCGCAGGCTGTGGCCAGTCCACGCAGCAGCATCCTAGAAGGCAGTTCCAGGGCAATCGCCCTAGGCAGCTGCCTCAGTCAGCCTGCCTCAGCCTCAGCAGCCCCAGCCGGGCCCCTGAAGGCTTGCGGCCTTGGACTCATTTCACTCTGCACTACTGGAGCGCTTGCACCTCAGATGCTTGGGTGCAAGATGGTTATGCACTTCAGTTTAGCTTGGAACCTCTTCCTTTTCACAGCGTCATGACTAAGTTCGTGACAGATCCGCTCCACGCCTAAGTGCTCCAGACCTAAGTGGCAGCCTTGCTGGACAAGCGCGCCATTCGTCTTATAGTCCCCACCTCTCATGGTGAGGGGTTCTACTCGAGATACTTTCTGGTGCCGAAGAAGGACGGTGGCTTTCGCCCCATCCTGGACCTGCCATTCCTCAACCGGTTTTGAAACAGAAGGTTCCAAATGCTGACTCATCATCACATACTCCAGACTGTCCAGCTGGGCGACTGGTTTACCATGGTGGACTTGCGGTACACGTCCACAGCACAGGAAATATCTCTGCCTCGCCTTTCAAGGGAGTGTTTACAAGTTTTCCGTGCTCTCATTTGGCCTTCCCTGGCTCCCTATACTTTTTCAAAGTCCATAGACTCTATCCTGGCCCCCTTTCGGCTGCAATGGGTCAGAGTGATGAACTACCTCGACAACTGGTTGATCTGTTCTAAGTTGCGAGAGGGAGTGGTGGCCCACACTGCCCTTGTGATGGAGCATCTGGTGAGGCTGGGCCTCACCATCAACAATGCCAAGAGTCGGCGGACACCTGTGCATTGCACAATGTACGTGGGGCTCTGGCTGGACTCCACTATGATGCGCGCATACCTGTCGAACGACAGAGTAGCAGCTCTCCAGCACCATCTCTTCATTTTGGCATAGATTGAGGGAGCCCCTTGTCTTATGCCAGAAACTACTGGATATGATGTCCATAGCGATATCAGCTATTGAGCTGGGCTTACTGTGCAAGCACCCGCTACAAGCGTGGCTCAATGCGTTTCATTTGCATCCCAAGTGTGACAAGACACTGTCGGCTGACAGTGTGTCTTGCATATTCATTTCTCATATGAACGGTCAGCAGCCAGTTTTTCAATAATCACTCATTGTTGACCAGGCAGTCTCACCATTTTATCTGGATGGGGCATTTTAAACCCTTCCAGGCTGTAGAACAATAAAAATAAACAGTGTTTTTAACACACCAAACCATACATTTAAATAATAACAACACAACACAAATACAAAATAACACACACACAGGGGTAGTGTGTACCCCGACACAGTGTCGTTTTAGTTCACCTTTACAAATGCCAACACACACCTGACTGTTTTCTTTCACTTCTCTTACTCTTTGCAGTCCATTTATTCAGCGCTTGTCAGAAGCATCAGGCCCAATTTATTTTTACATGTGCTGTTTGTTTTACACGTGCTGTTTATTTTATTTTATTTTTTTTAGAGTAAAACAGGTTTAAAAGGCATTGACTCACAAAAGGACAGTCTGTACTGTATCTCCAGCCAAGCACGTATTGACCTGCAAGGGGAACAAAGTAGCAGCCGCAGATTGTAAAGGCAGCTGCATTTGTTTTCCAAGGGGTCATGTGTGACAGCATCTAAGGGGAAGAATCGAAATCTCATCCTTCGCATTGGTGTGCATTGGTTTGTTTGTGTCTATTAGTAATCGTCTGTGTTTGTAAATCACATGGTGATAAAACGAGAGGATTTCTCAGTAAAATGGGGAGGGGCTTGGCTGGAGATGCAGTACTCAGTTTACTCCTTTTGTGATTCAGTGCCTTTTAAATCTGTTTTACTCTGAAAAAACAGCATGTGTAAAATAAACAGCGTGTGTGAAAATAAATTGGACCTGATGCTCCTGACAAGCGCTGAATAAATGGACCGCTAACGGTTAATATTTTCATCATTTTACACCATTTCTTTACATGATCTCTGACCACTGTATATTTTAAGTGCCTCATACCTGACCACACTTAATGCATTCTATGCTACTATCCCTGGACCCATTATAAAACAAAATGTAAATTTTCCCAAGCAGGATTGAAATAACTTATTTTAGGTTTCGGTGCAGCTGTCTCCCAAGGGTATCGGATACTTCACTGCCATTCTGTCTGCAGCATTATTATTATTATTATTATTATTATTATTATTATTATTATTATTATTATTATTATTATTACTATTACTTAAATTAAATATGAGGGGCACAGTACAGATTTACAAAATATGAAAAGTTTGTTCAATTTCAGTTAGGCTAATTGTTGAAAATACATTCTTCCCCCTTGGTCCACTTTCAGTCCAGCTACATGTTATATAAATAGAATGCTCAGCGACGTTGGTTATTCACTTGACTTTATATATAGTCTAGCGAGTGATTAGAAAAAAAAATGAATGGAAATGCATCAAACATTTTTTGTGTTTGGATGTAAAATATGTATGCAATAACCATTTTTTTAAAAACTTGACATCATTACATACAGCGGTTTGTTCTCTAGAATTCTGTTAGATGACCTTTTACCAGGAATTTACTAATATAAAAATTATACAACAGTTTAATTAACACTTATCTAAGTAATTTATGTTTAAGAATTTTCTTACAATTCACATTAATAGCACTAGTGTAAAGATTTTCTCCTGGCTGGTGTGCCACTGTTGGAAAAAATAAAACTATAAACAATATAAACTTTTGTGTTGGGTGGTTCCAAAAGGACCCGGCAAAGTAAGCTACTTTATGCTTTTACATTCATTATACCTTTGGCGAAAAAGTTTTAAAGATCCTTTAGTACTCTGTTTATACCACAAGTATATATTTAAAATAAATAGAAATACAATTTCATTGTCAACAGACAATTAATTTCAAACCCTGTTCATGACCTCTTAGCAACAATCTTTTTAGATAGAACCTTTAATGCAGTCTGTCAATTTGCAGCCTCTCTGTATTTTCCTACCGTTACTGGTGTTAATGAAGGGCTACTGTCTGTTCGGATAAGTTAGACACAGGCAGATCGGTAACTGGCATTTCACAACTAAACTCATTCTTAAGAAAATAATTTTAAGTTGTTATAAAACATGTATAGGTTTGAACTACTAAACCACATCTCTGTACTGAATTTCAGCAGCACATCATTGGGTTGGAATGGAAGCAAAAACACATTCAAAACTAGTCCTGATAAGCATGTCATTCCACTTGTATTTTCCCACTGAAGGGGCAAAATAAAAATGTATATCATGCTATAAAATACTTGTACTGTGTATATAATTGAAAGTTTTATACAATTTATGTTTCTAAGTCCTTTTGTATCTCAGTGCTTTCTTAACGTTCAGAGATTATACACTAATAAATGGCCATATGAATATCTAATGGGATTAAGTGGCAAAAAACAATAAACCTTGGCCAGAATCTACCCTACATACACTGGTGTCATACTTACCTGGCCTTGGTATGGTTTGGTTCTTTTCTGGTCTTTTGTTTTTGAGACCTTATCACTGATTCTAAAGTTGGACATTGATCCAACCTACCAAATGATATATCCTCCTGTTTGACACTGACACCCATAACTTTCCCTACTCTGTTGTACAGGCATTTAACTTGGTTTAGCTGGAATCAGCCTGATTTGCATTCATACAGTTTATGCTTTGGCTGAGAGACCTTATGCAGCTTCTTACATTGAAGGAAATCAAATCAACACTGTGGAGCAAGTGAATAATTCTGCATACCTTCAGTTGGAAGCCCTTGCAAGTCATTCTTACTTAAGACTTCCCTTAATATCTCTCTCTGTCTATATTTACATATTTATTTATATGAAGTATTATTTACTGCAATAATGTTGTATTATTTGACAGTAGCTGTTGTATTTCCCATAAAAACATTGAAATACTAAAGAACAGAGTTTTAGATTAACAAATAAATGACACAGTGGTTAAAGAAACCACATTCATTGAGATCCTGACTTCTCCAGATTACAAGATTTTCTTTGTGTTTTAATTAGTGGGCAAACTAAGTAAAGAAAATTAATCATTATTATAATCGCATTAATATACCCTTGGAAGCCTGTCTCCCTGCTGTGAAGTGATTAGCTGGTTTCTCTATTAAGCACACAAAGCACAATAAAATACACAGAGAACATGCACTTCTGATATGCATCAAACCATTAATTAATTCCTCTTCATCCTCTCAATCAGATGAACATGAGCAGTAAATGCTAACCTTGATAACTCATAAATCATGTTTGTTTTTGGCACTTCAGGAGTGAAAGAAACAGCTTCACAATCCGCACTCTGAACCACTTACGGCTTTTACAGCATCATTCATCTATATGTATCAAGTTGCATGATATGATGAATTTTGGTCATCAATCTATCCATCCATTATCCAGCTTAATCCTTTACAGGGCCAATTTCGAATGACGAATCAACCTGAACAGTATGTCTTTGGACTGTGGGAGGAAACCAGAGTACCTGGAGAAAACCCACACAGACACGAAGAGAACATGCAAACTCCACACAGACAGACCCCTAAGCCGGAATTGAACCCAGGACCCTGGTGCTATGAGACAGCAACACTAGCCACCATGCCATATTTAAAAACATCTTAATATATGTACATCAATATATGGATATGCGCATATAGGTAAACATATAAAGCTATGTACATTACATACAGTTCTAATATAGTAAAAATATGTGTTCTTTCCATATGGGAATACAAGTAGAACATGTCTAGATTTAGCCCCTTTATCTACACACTCACAACTCCTGGGTGTCACATTGGAGGTAGGTTTTTTTTAGGTGTCTTCACATTGCAAGGTCACTCTTTATGGTAACTTTTGTACTGCATCGTTCATAGCCTGTCACTGCAAGTGCATCTGTGTTTGTGTAAATCCGAGTCTTTCAGATGAATGTAAATCTGAAGACATGCAGTGTCTGGGTCTAAAGTTGTGCACTTACTCTTGCCATCTGTTCTATGAACATGCACAAGCTACTTTGATTGCGTTCAGCAACACGTCAATGAAGTGTCCAAAGGTTGTCTGTAAGTGCAAAGAGATCCAGGTTCTAGTGTGTTATATATTGAAGTATATATATATTATATCTATATATATTACAGTAAACGAAAATAAAATGAAAGCAGAAAAGCCTAATTTTATTTAAGGTTCTTTGTGCACGGTTTTTATGTTTTGAGGATTGGACAAAATTATGCATTACAAAGTATTGTTTTGGGTATTTTATTGCAACATCATTAAGAATCTGTTTATTTTTCCTCCAACCAGAGTTTTTGATGCAGCCTATCCTGATGCAATTCTATTTTTTAACAATTCTGTGGCCAAATCAAACACTCAATGGAGGCCGTCCTTTGAAATCTAAAGATATTTTTCATCCAACCCATTGCTTTTTTAGTGTACCTGGATATTTCCATCATTATTGTGTTTAAATTGTGAATTGCACAATCAAGAATTTTCATGATGTTTCAATTAAGTCTTGTGATTTATTGTTTTGTGCTCTAAATATACAAAATACAAAACAATAAAAAAAAAAAAAAAAAAACACAGTTAGGGTTTATTTTTACTGTTCAAAACAAATAAACTAGATGCACATTCCCTGATTAAAAAACCCAGCCCAGCCTATAAAACTGCAGCAGTTCTAACAATAATTAACCTCCAGCTCACTCGGGAATGCAATCACTTTTATGATACTCCTTTAAATAGTCAGGGCTGCCTGACTACCAAATCTAGCTTATAGATCCTATAGAGTACAGAGGGAGCAAAGGGTCTGTATGGTAAACTTCAGTAGATAGGAAGCAGAGAAATACGAGTTGTTTTTAATTAACTCTGCTACAGTAGGTCACAGAGCAAGTTCATAGGGCAGACTAGCCAAAGAATGGGTGGTAGTCTGTGCATCCAATCATTCATCACTCTGTAGGCTAGCAGCAGTCTGTCCAACAACTCAATTTAAATGTGTGCTGAGGTGTATTCAATTAATCTAAATACCTCCATTGTTTAAATGTTAAATTAGGATCAATTTTATTGGTAAAGACAAAAATACACTTTGGATGCACACACCATTAGAGATGCTAGGTTTCTCAAACACCCTTCTTGTAATGTTTTAAAAAAAAAGTTTTTTGGAGAAATTCCCAGTTAACTGACTAAATAACAATAGAAATAAGAACGTCCTGGCAACATGACTCTCTACAATATCTGTGCACTTGGGAAGCTGTTTACTACAGGAGATCACAAAGAAGACAGCTGTGATCAAGAACCTTCTAGAAGAGAAGTTTCCAACAACAAAAATTAATATTTTAGCTGCTTCTTTCTGAGAATAAGATAAAGATTTCTATGTAACCAAATCATATTTAGAACATGTACAAGGCTATATAAACCAACCCAAAATGGAGCAGAAGGCTCTCAGTCTTCAAAAACACAAAGGTTCCGCTCCTTGACTGAAGAAAACCACAAAGCAAACCTCAGCCGCAGATTTGATAGTGGGAGATAGGGGTGGCAAGGACCACGGCGAAGATGCTAAGAGACTGACAGGGTGAGATATACCCTGCTGTGTATCAGAGGGCTGTTGGACCACAGTCTGGATGAATAATTAAAGAGGACAATGCAGAAAGACAGTGCTGATCCCGTGGAGATTGAAGAATCATTGCACAGAGGAACAAATGAATGATTCAAGTACCACAATCAAATGGTGAATCACCCTGTGTTGCTCTGGACTGAAAAATATTATCTATGTTACATTGTCCATATGAACTGCTTTTTCACATTTTATTGTGTTACAGCATGGAATAAAAATGGATTTACTTATGAGTTTTTGCCAGTGATCAACACAAAAAAAGTCCATAATGTCAAAGTGAAAAATGAAATCTACAAATTGTTCTAAATTAGTTACAAATACAAACCAGAAAATAATTGATTGCATAAGTATTCACCCCCTTGAGTCAATATTTGGTAGAGGCAACTTTGGCAGCAATTACAGCCATGAGTCTATTTGGATAAGTCTCTACCAGCTTTATACATCTGGAAACTACAATTTTTGCCCATTCTTCTTTGCAAAACTGCTCAAGCTCCATTAAGTTGGATGGGGACCTTTAGTGAACAGCTATTTTCAACTCTTTCCACATATTCTCAATTGAATTGAGGTCTGGGCTTTGACTGGGCCACTCAAGGACATTGACCATTGTTTTTAAGCACCTCCAGTGTGGCTTTGGCTGTATGTTTGGGATCATTGCCCTGCTGGAAGATGAATCCTCCCAGGTCCCAGGTCTCTTGCAAACTTCAGCAGGTTTTCCTCCAGGATTTTTCTGTACTTTGCTGCATCCATTTTGCCCTCTATCTTCACGAGCTTTCCAGGCCCTAACGCAGAGAAGCATCCCCATAGCATAATGCTGCCGCCACCAGGCTTCACTGTAGGAATGGTGTTCTCAGGATGATGTGCGGTGTTAGGCGTGCACCAAACATAGAGCTTAGTGCTATTTTGGTCTCATCAAACCATAGAATCTTCTTCCACTTGGTCTCAGAGTCTCCCATATGCCTTCTGGCAAACTCTAGACAAGATTTGATGTGAGTTCAACAATGGCTTTCTTTTTGCCACTCTCCCATAAAGGCCAGTTTTGTGAAGCACCCGGGCTATTGTTGCCATATGCACAGTGTCTTCCAGCTCAGCCGTGGAAACTGTAACTCCTTTAGAGTTGCCATAGGCCTCTTGGTGGCCTCCCTGACTAGTGCCCTTCTCGACCAGATACTCAGTTTTTGAGGACGGACTGTTCTAGACAGATTCACAGTTGTGCCATATTCTCTCTATTTCTTAATTCTTAATTCTGTGCTCTGGGTGATATTCAATGCCTTGGAAATGTTCTTATATCCTACCCCTGATTGGTGCTTTTGAAGAACCTTATCCCGGATTTGCTTTGAATGTTCCTTCGTCTTCATGATGTAGTTTTTGTTAGGAAATGTACTAACCAACTGTGGGACCTCCCAGAGACAGGTGTATTTAACCTGAAATCATGTGAAACACCTTAATTGCACACAGGTGGACTCCATTCAACTAATTATGTGACTTCTAAAGACAATTGGTTGCACCAGAGCTTATTTAGGTGTGTCATAGCAAAGGGGTTGAATACTTATGCAATCAATTAATTTCTGTTTTATATTTGTAATTAATTTAGAACAATTTGTACAATTTTACATCATTGCGTCTTCATTGAAAAACTTCAGAGTTTTATGAGTTGAGAGTGATGAGATGTTTTGAAGAAAAAGCAAATCCAGAGAGCGAAAATCTTTGTTTTGAGTTTAAATAACACTATGTATAGGCATTCCCTTCTACTGTAAACAAATCCTTGTTGGTCCTTCCATTGGTTCACAGTATTTGATAGTCAGTTGCATGGATTCTAGAGCTATCATTTAAACCTCCTATTCAATATAACTTTAGTTACATTCATTAGAGAAGCATGTCAATTTCAGTTTCATTCTCTATACAAAATTACAATTACAAGCATATAAAACACATCATAATACAATCAAAGGATAATATTCAAAAATAGTTATTAGTTTATAATATTCATTTAAAACACAATAAACCCTTCAGGTTTATTGGGAAATGTACTTAAAATAACTATGTGTTTATAAGTTATGTAAATAAAAATGATTCTTAAAGAATTTTATGTAAATTTTAACACAATAATTGTACAACTGCATAGTCACTATAGCTTGGCTTGATAAGTTTTATGACATCTTAGGAGACCAGACAATCAGATAGCATAACCATTTCAGAGAAGAAGTTAGAATATTTTTAACAAATCCAATATGGCCACCGGACAATGGGAGCAATCGACCTCTCTTGACCAACCATAAACCTAGGCCATGAGGGTAGTCTATTTCACCAAGTTTCACATTTCTGCGATAAGGGGTTTCGAAGAAAATATTTTAAAATGGTCCAAAATTCTAGAGAAATTCAATATGGTTGCCACACCATGTGACTTATGATCTTCATTTATGCTCTGACACAACTTCCCTTAGGTGCCTACCACCCTATCAAGTTTTGTGAGTTTCCGTGCAACGGTGTTGATGTTAAAGTTTTTTTTTTTTTTTTTTTTTACAAGAGTGGAAAATTTTTTTAATAAAAATCCTAACAGAAACAATAGGTAATAATAATTCCATAGTTCAGTCACAAATGGAAAAGATGTAGCAGCAGTTGTAGTTTTGTTTAATATTCGTTGGTTTACGTATGACGTGTTCCAATTTTAAATACAATCTTCAACACAAGACTCACTCAAGATGGCTACATCAAACAGAGCTCCAGATGCAAAAAGATTCACAAATAACAAGACCTTTCCAAGGAAACTGCTAGATAAACCCATACAAACAGTAGAACCTAGTAAGAAAAGACCAGCACAAATTAAATAAAATCCCCCAGAACTTGAACTTTTCCTTCTTTTTAGATCTGACCTTCTTTCTCTAAAATTCTGTTATGTTAAATAATGAAAATAGCTTCACAAAGTTTGGCAGTGGGTGCAAATGTCACTTAAGACAATTAAATGCAGCTAATGTCTTTAAAAATGTGCCAGTATAGCATTAAACAGTCTGAGATCACTTTGTTTGAATGACCAGTAGATAATTTATAAAAGCTTTGGATTCGACATTGGATATCCCTTTATTGTTTGAAATGAAGATTTTTTTAATGAACCTTTCAAGATAAGATTCCCAAATCCATTAACTGATCTTTCTCTTGTGAAACAAAGGAAGGAAAAGCATGTTTTGAGCTGAGGATGAGTTGTTGGAATAGCTGATTAAAATTCTTCCTCTAGCTCCTCACTCAGTCAGTATGCTATTGCACTTGTCAGTTGTGCAGAGTTTATTTAGTTTAAGGATTTTATAAAAGTGTATTCAACTAAACTGAGGAGTTTACACATTCAAGGTGAGAGCCTTAGTAAGTACAGTATATGTCAAACAACTGTCTGCCATGAATAAAAGTCACTTCATCCTAGTATACAAATCATATTGATGCACAGTATGTGAATTAACCCTGTTTAATTAATACAGTGCTGTTTATTTTTATTTTGTTATTTGACAAGGAACTGGGCACAGTCTTGCCTTAAATACAGAGCAAAGGTCAGTCTCTCTAGGGGACAGAAAAATTTTTTCAAACCTCATTTATTATGTTTTGGAGCCTGTATTTCACAAGTTTACTTTTGGTTTGGAAAAAGGTATTTTGTTTTTTATTTGTGGATAAAAGAGAAAGCGCTGAACTATGGAACCTTGGCTTTCCCACCCTAACCTCTTACAGACCCCTTGAGAAACGCAAAAAAAAAAAAAAAACATGAAAAAAACAATCAGGTATTGAGCTTGACACTGGCTAAATTTGTGAGAATTCATTAGACAGAACTATGTCTGCATTTACTTGCTATGCAGCCAGCACATCAGGAGAAATCATTTGCATAATGACCTAAGCACTTACCTAACTTAATTGTTTTTGAGTAGCATTTTAAAATTTCAGGACTAGTACTCCACATTTAAAATAAATAAATAAATAAATAAAAATCAATAATACTGAACAACATTTATTCATCCCAATATTATACATTATTTATTACTACTCGCCTAATGCAATATGCATATTCATTGATATTTTAAAGGGGAAGTCTCATTGGGGCTTTGTAAGGTGAATAAATTCCAAAATAAAATCTCTGCAATGAGTACTTGCCTTTACATGCTCCATCGATCCGCATGTTCCGACTGCTGTGCTGCATGATGAGCGGCTGGGCTTTCTCATTGCAGTGTGAATGAAACCCGAAAAGCTCCATTGAAAAGTCAGATACTGCTTTTGTTCCTAAAACCTGTTCTCAAAACAAGCACAAAATATTGCTTCAGGTGGCAGTATGTTTCTGTCTCTAGGTGGCAGACTGCACCTTTACACACATTCCACTAACAGGCTTCTACCCACACACCACACAACGCCTCGAGTCTCTTCTAGAGCTTGAACACCAGAGGATGTCCTTGGAGCTTTCCATTCAGCACTGGCCCAAGTGACATTTTACACATTGAGGACCAGAGAGTTTCAGCTGTAGGTTTGGACTGTGTTCCTGCAAACATAAGATTGACTCTCTATCAATGTGAGGTCTTGTGTTAAGAGGGGGGAGGCTTGGTGCTAGCTTCCCATAGCCTGGGCCAACCTTTAACATATGTGGAGATCATACCCCTGCCACATACTATACCCTGACATTTCCTAACCTATGACAGAGGGTTACTCTACTATGGGCCACCTGGATTTGGCAGATCAAGTATAACACTTTTTAAAAATCTCAGAGGTATCTTTCACCATGCTTCTTAACAGGATTTAACTGCTCAGAATTTGAAGGCAGGTTACTTTACACCAATCTAGCCAACAGTGTTTGAACTGGAGGTCAACGTGTATTACATTCTACTTGTGAATAATATTAACCCTTTGTGGTCCTATGTCAGATCCTGTCCAACATCATCAAAAAGACATCAAGCACAGGTCTCTAATCGTTTGTTCTCCAGAAAAAGCAGAGAAAACCTTTCAATGGCTGAGTGAGACCGATAGGAGCTGAGAAAAGCTGAAAAAAGGGGCGTATCTGAGCAATACACATAGCCCCTGCACAATAAAGATAACACTGATACAAACAAAGGAGATAGCTGCTTCTGCATCCAGTCCTCAAAGAATATCACTAACATTTGCAGAGCTTTTTGAGATGTTATAGTAATAAAAAAAATGAGTGATCAGGCGAAGATTTATCATTATGCACGTCTATAAAGAGGCATGTGAAAAATACACCGAACAAGGGGTGAGGCTTGGCTGGAGATGCAGTACTGATGTCCTTTTGCTATGCAGGGCCTTTTAAACCTGTTTTACTATGAAAAACACAAAAATTAAGCAGTGTGTGTAAAATAAACAGTGTGAGTTAAAATAAATTGGACCTGATAAGCACTGAATGAATGGACCGCTAAGGGTTAAAAAGAGAGCTAACAATCAACAAACTCTGAAAAGGTTCTCCTGGGAGCTTATCAGTACCTCCAGAACACTGTGTGGTTCTCCCAGCCCACCTGTCCTCAGTTGATTCTGACAAGCCTAAGTAAATCAAGCTTGCATCACTTTATAAATAACTACAGTACCATTCAATATTCCTAATATTTGCTGTTTATTTTTGTTTATGCAGTTATGCTTTTTCAGTTGGTAAACTTTCAACTACTCTGGGGGATGAAGCTATTTGCATAGCATTTGTTCTTTTTATTGACATCCCCAAAGGTTATTGTATCATACTTGCGCATTCATGTTTTAAAAATTATTTTGAGTGCAATTTTGAAACTTTATATGATATATTATAATATATTATATATATATAATATATATATATATATATAATTATATATATATTAAACACATTTTTAATCCTATCCTTGTGTGGTAATTTAAACAACCATCTGCATGGAGCAAGGGATGAGAGTTTATGAACCTAGTTTCTCAGATCCAAACAAATGTAGCATTATTGCTGAATTTAAAGGAGGCCAACTCATATATAGTCTTTGCTACTTAATCACGACTAATGTATTTAATCATACTGTCAGTTTTGTGGTGCATTGGGCTTGTACAATTTTCTTCTCTTAATTGCTACAAAAAAAAAAAAAAAACTACAACACACTCCGGTCAACAACCCTTTATAACATCACTTGTATACAATTTGAATGTGTCAGTATTACAATCCACTAAGATATCTGTTGCAGGGAATTCAGAGTATTTATTATCGTAAATAAGTGTGCTGAATGTTTGAATCTAATTGAAGCAATTTTTCAGTTAAATTAACAGTTTGTAAGAATTTGTTTTCCCTGGGTGAATAGATTCATTGAAAATGGGTTCCCTTTCAAGTCGAAAATAACCATCAAGGTAAATGAGATATTGCCGTCAGGCAGTAGGGATTGGCTGAGCTTTATAGCAAAGCTGCCAATAGGCCTCCGCTGACATCTAAGCCCACCCCCCTGGGAGCATACTATACGCAGCGCGTGGAGACTCTCTTTCTCTTTTGCCTTCAGCCTTTGAGGACATTGAGCTGGTAAGTTCTCTCTGAGAGATTTATTTCCACTGATTGTACTCGACAGCCTTGAGCTTGAAAAGCTGGCTACTGCCCCTTCTCTGAGTTTATTTCAGTGTTCGCTCTATATATATATATATATATATATATATATATATATATATATATATATATATATATATATATATATATATAATATACTTATATACGATCACGCTTTGCTTCGGCATTCGAATTCTTTCACTTTCACGCTTTGCTTCGGCATTGCGTTCTTTCTGCATTGGCCCTTCATCTTCCTACATATTATTTCATATTATAAATATTGATAAATATATATATATATTTTTTGTTGGGATTTTATATTGTCTATTCTTCCCCGGTACAGAATAGAATTCAGAGGACACGTTGCGTGCCTGTAAGGCCACCCAATTTTTGCAGCCTCGGTCTCGCTCCCGCCAGACCCGGAGTTTAGCCTGCTACTAGCAGCCAATCCTAAAATTACCACCCACGGATTATGAGCATCTTACCGCGTGGTCGCTGTTTTCGGTAGCTACGCTACGAATATCTGCACTCAGTGCAGCTGCAGTTCCTCAAAAAAAAAAAAAAAAAAAGAATACTTTTTTCCCTCACACATTAGGAAGACTACCGCCAACGACACTTTGAGTTGCCCCTTACCAAACAGTTAAGACCTCGACGCTCGGCACTTCGGTGCTCAACGCTCGGTGCATCGACGCTTGGTGCACACACCTCAACGCTCGATGCACGCACCTCGATGCTCGGCACTTCAGCGTTCAACGCTTAGTGCATCGGCACTTCGATGCCTCGACGCCCTACACACGCACCTCAACGCTCGGCGCTTCGGTGCTCGGTGCATCGATGCTCGGTGCTTCGACGCCTCGATGCTTCGGTTCTCCATGCCTGGTGCATGCACCTTGATGCTCGAAGCTTTCGCCTCAACGCTCGACACTTTGATGTTCGACGCTGGGCTCTTCAACGCCTCTACGATCAAAGTACGCACCTCGATGTTCAACGCTTCGGTGCTCGACACTCGATGCATCGACGCCTTCACACTCAACGATTCAGCGTTCTATGCTTGGCACATCGACACCTTTAAGTTCGGTACACACACCGCGCTGCTCGACGCATCGATCGGTGCACACACCTCGACGTTCGTGGGCATGTATAGCTTTGACGTTTTGGCGTTCGACGCAACCCATCGACACACAATGTTTCGGTGATCAGGATGTCTAAACATGTCTGAGTTCCACCGTTGCATCACCTGCCAGGCAAAATTGATGGCAAGAGACCCACATGAGGACTGTGTGGCATGCCTGCGACCAGAGCACGCTACGTCTGCCTTGGCAGACAAATCGTTTTGCATATTGTGGCTGAATTTCAGCTGCGCACTCTTCTCCAGATGGCGAAGAAAGTGGTTGGTGGCCACTCCCCTTCCTCTGGGTCGTCTTACACCCTGTCTGCCCCACCGTCGTCTACAGCGACTCCGTCCATCAAGCTGCGGCTATCCAGGAGTCCCTCTCAGCTTACAGCTGGCCAGAGATCCCCAGATCATAGACGTGCTCGGGAACGCCCTCATAGCCCGTCTATCCGACCCCAAGACCACTCCCCTCGCAGGGAACGCCCTTGTCGATCACGGTCTCGCTCCATGTCATCCCATAGGGGACACTCTCGTTCCCCTCGTCAGGACAGGCGTTAAAGGGACAGGTCAGGTGTGGATCAACAATCGCTGCTCATGTCATTGACTAACATGGTGTCACGGGCCACTGATGCACAGGTCAGGCCAACTACCAATCAGCCGTCGTTTGGCAGCCCTGATCGTCCAACAACCCCAAGAGGTGTGGGACGCAGATGCTGTATCTAGGGATGCTTCAGAAGGGGAGCCTCTCCTTGAGGAGGACAGCGTGGAAGCTGAACTAACCTCCCAGTACTCAGAGCAAGACACTGAGTCAGAGGTGGTGGACACCAGTGATCCCTTGTGGTCACTGGTGGAGCGAGCAACTCGCCACCTGAGGATTTCGTGGCCGTGGAATTGTCTCGGCGTTCACTGTTCGAGTCACCGTCTATAAGGTCTCCACAGCCCAGGACACTCCCAGCCTTTTCTGATTTTATCAAGGAGGTACAATCCACCTGGGGAGCCCCAGCCTCTTTACCGGCAACTTCGCCGAAGGCTTCCGAGTTTGCCATGCAGGGAGCGAGTGAGGATAGACTGGCGTCCTTCCCACCAATTGATGCTGCCTTTGCAGCCCTGGTTAAAACACCGACGCTTTCGTGCCTAACTAAAGACCCTGTGTGTCCTAACAGACAGTGCAGGACCACAGAGGTTCATTTAAAGAAAGGCTATTCAGCGGCTACAGAGGCTGTTACGTTGTCCAACGTGGCCAGCCTCCTTTCAGTCTACTAAGCTTCACTGGTGAAAGATCTCCCGAAGCACTTATCGGTGTTTCTGAGGATGGAATTGGCGTTGATCTCTCAACTCCTGGTTAAGATAGCCGAGCTCAATGCACGGGCTCAGGGCAGGAGTATTGCATCTCTGGTAGTCGCCAGAAGGCAGCTCTGGCTCTTGCAGGCGAGAGTTCTAGAGCCTGACAAGGCCCCATTAATAGATGCTCCCATTACACAGGGGCACACGTTTGGCCCAGCTTTTGAGTAAATGTTGCAGCGATCTGCTAAAGCCCTGGAGGCATCTCAGCAGATAGCCAAGATGTGGCCGCTTAAGCCTTTCCAGCCAAAGCGCCAACAGGAGCACCAGTGGCGTAGAACACCACCGCAGCACTTGCTGCGGCTACCTCGACAGCCCCCTTGGAGTTGTTGCACTGGCTCACGAATGGCCGCCAGGGCTCCTATATGCATTTCCACTTATCCCGATGCTCCCCGCCTTCTTAGAGAAGGTCAGGGTAGAGCAAGCGACAGTGATCCTGGTCGCTCCTCGGTGGCCTCAGAGGATATGGTTTCCGAGCTTGGTGCAGTTGCTGCATGGTCAACTGTGGGAGCTTCCCCTGTGAGCAGACCTATTATCCCAGGCCGAAGGACAGCTTTGGCACCAGAACCCCAAGCTCATGCAACTATGGGCTTTGCCTGAACGGGAGCGCCTTTCAGCCTTAGGGCTCTCGACAGCAGTGATTTCGACCATTCAGAGTACTAGAGCGCCCTCTACTAGGTCGCAGTATACGTACAAGTGGCACAAGACGTTTGTGACCTCCAAGAACAACCAGTTTACCTCTCCACACTGTGGATATGAACCTCATGTCTATTAAAACCGTATTTCTGCTGTCAGTGGTATCAGCCAAACACGTCAGCGAGTTACATGCACTGTCAGTGCATCCATCATATACTCGCTTCTCAGAAGACGGTTCTAAGGTCTCCATGCGCCCAAATCCAGCCTTTTTAATAAAGGTTATATCCCCATTTCACATGAACCAACCAATCGAGTTGATGCCATTCCAATCTCCTCCTTTTTCTTCCCCAGAGGAAGAACGGTTACACATGCTATCCCCCGTGTGCCAAGCAGCGAGATCACTCCGGAAGCCTTCACGGCCTGAAGAGCAAAAGAGGAAGAGGGTCTCCACACGCTGCGTATAGTAAGCTCCCAGGGGGGCGGGCTTACACGGCAGCTTTGCTATAAAGCTCAGCCAATCTTACTGCCTGACAGCAATATCCCATACCTTGATGGTTATTTTCTCTTTCAGGGAACCGGGGTTGCATCCTCAACCTATCGTTTTCATTAGTGGTGGGCAACAATATGAAAATTGTATATCGATATCGATGATATCAAAGTCTTGCAAAACACAAAAAAATATAGCATAATTGCAATATCAAACTTATATACATATATAGACGTTAACAGATATTTACATATGAAAAGCAATTACTTATTTTAACTTAGTGTTGCATTGTTTCACAATATCCATGGAGAAAAACAAGGTCTTATTCTATTGTTTTACTATTCCATCATCAGCCACCTCAAAAGATAATTTTTTCTATACTTCACTGCGCACAAACTTCAGAGTTGTCTAGCCAATCTGTAGAGTAGACTTCAGAGTTTTCTAGCCAATCTGGAAGTAATTGAATCTTTAACTGCTCTGTGTGTAAATGCTGACTCACGACACCTCTAAAAGTATTAAGTGCTGTGTCATGACAAATTTTGCATTATTTTGAGATGTGTTTTGATGTTTTAAAAGCACATCTAATTTATCATACCGAAAGTTCACATTTTAAAAATACATTCATAAAAGCATATGGAACCATGCGGACAAAATGCAATGAACCGCTGACTCATGGCATATCTCAAAATAATGCAGAATGCAAATAGCGTTTGGTACCTAAACGCCAATCATTGGAATAAAATGGTTAAATAATACTTTAGTGTGTGGTATTTGCCTACAAGACTGACAATGATTGGTATGCTTGTTGTATCTTAATATAAAATAAACTTGATTATACTGCATTTGTATTTTTATCAGTAGTAACAACAACAAGTATGGCTCTGTGAGTGAATATGATGTGATTAACACTGAACTACTCTAAAATACGCTGTTTTGTTTCTTTAAAAATGGTTTATGGAAGAGCTTTTCCCTAAAAGTGTTACACTGAGCAATATAAAAAACAAAAAATATCCTTAACCTAAAATAAGAAAAACCGTAACCTAGCATAAGTTTAGATTACTTCTAATAAAATTAAAAAGCTGACAAAATAGCAGTAAAGACAACAGGAAGAAACATTAGATTTTTTATTCACATGGATATACCAGATGTGTTACTTGTTTTAAAACATTTCTTGTGGTTTGACTGCAGTTGCTTCAAACTAGAATCTTATGATTGCAGTATTTTCAAAGCCATTGATAGCCTTAAATTGGATATTTCAAAATAGGCATTAGTAATTAAATGTTTAATCCCAATTTGATTTAAAATAAATGCAGAAAACTAAGTTGAAATACAAAGAGATGGATGAAGGGACAAACATTACTACCAAGTTTAATTAGAATTGGATAAGTGGTTCTGTATGTATATGTAACAATGTGTGAAGTGTGACATACGTACTGTACATACAACCACCTCCTCTATACCCCCTTCACAGGAGATTTTATTCACAATAGTGAATGACAATGACATTCAACATGTGTTGACTGCTAGTTATTAGCAGGTGGGGTGGATAGCACAGTTGTCCTCAAAGTGCAGCGGCAGCTGTTCTTAAATTATGGGTTGTGAACACATTTCAGCTTTAAACACGTTTTCCAACAAAAGCGCCACAGCAGTCTGTTGACAGTGCTGCTCACTTATGCTGTTCTTGCACGTCCACAACATTTTTGTTTTTCTGAAGGACTTCCGCGATACAATCAACCAATTGAATATCTGGATTTTCTCTGCCGTAGCCCAGTCATATGTTAGCTGGGTGGGACATAAACTGTGTGTTTCAGTTACAGGTACTGACAGCAAGTTTAACCAATAGGAGAGTCAAATATCTGTCAAGTTTTATGCAGCTGTCCAATCATAAGCAAGCAGAGGCCGTTCAAGGTATTCTGCATGAAAATTGAAAGCGAGTGAGTAGCCAAAGGGAAAGTGAAAGATCTGACAGCTGTCCAGTCATTCGTGAGCAGAGGCGGGGTGTTAATATGCCGGGTAAGCACTTAATTCCGCCGACTGTTATTAAGAAAAATAGTACATTTCAGTAGAATTTAATCTTCTAACTCTATTATTTTTTTATTTCACCAGACAAGGGAAACACCGTAGTATATTTAGTTATGAATCCATTTTCTCTGAATAATTATACTGGAGATGAGAGACCTTTAAAACAGAGTAGTTTTGCCAAATTTGCCAAATTGAAACAAAGCAAGATGCTATCTATATACTATACTATATATATATATATATATATATATATATATATATATATATATATATATATATATATATATATATATATATAGACTGAGTGTACAAAACATTATGAACACCTGCTCTTTCCATGAAATAGACTGACAAGGTGAATCCAGGTGAAAGCTATGATCCCTTATTGATGTAACCTGTTCCACTTCAATCAGAGTAGATGAAGGGGAGACAAGTTAAAGAAGGATTTTTAAGCTTTGACACAATTGAGACATGGATTGTGTATGTGTGCCATTCAGAGGGTAAATGGGCAAGACAAAAGATTTAAGTGCCTTTGAACAGGGTATGGCAGTAGATGCCAGACGCGCCGGTTTGAGTGTGTCAAGAACTGCAACTCTGCTGGGTTTTTCACGCTCAGAAGTTTCCCGTGTGTATCAAGGATGGTCCATCACCCAAAGAACATCCAGCCAATGGCTGTCCATTGGTCGAAAATGGCTCATTGATGAAAGAGGCCAAAGGACGCTGACATGAATTGTGCAGAGCAACAGACGGGCTCCAGTTAGTCAACTAATAGTCCAGTACAACATTGGTGCCGGAAGACCCATAAAAGAATGTACAACTCATTGTACCTTGACACGAATGGGTTATGGCTGCCAAAGACCTAACAGAGCTCCAATTCTTTCAGCAAAACACAAGAAACTGTGGTTGCAGTGGGCTAAGGAACAAAAACACTGGAGGATTAGAAAAACATTGCTTGGTCTGATGAATCCCTGTTCCTGCTGTTTCACACTGATGGGAGGACTAGGGTATGGAAAAAACCACACGAGTACATGCATCCATCATGCCGCATGTCAACATTGAAGGCTGGTGGTGGTGCGATGGTGTGGGGTGTGTTTTCATGGCACACACTGGGCCCCTTAATAAAAGTGGAGCAATGTCTGAATGCAACAGGATATCTGAACATCATTGCCAATCAGGTGCATCCCTTCATGGCATCTGCTAATTGATTTTTTCAGCATGGTAATGCCCCATGCCACAAGGCTAGGATTGTCCAGGAATGGTTCCACTAACATGACAGTGAATTCAACTTACTGCAGTGGCCTTCCCAGTCACCATATCTCAATCCAATTGAGCTTCTGTGGGATGAAATGGAATGAGCTATTCGGAGTAGAGATCTACTACCAGCCACACACAACTGTGGGAAGCATTGGAGTCGACATGGGCCAGCATCCCTGTGAAATGCTTTCGATACCTTGTAGAGTCCATGACCTGACGAATTGAGGCCGTTCTGAGGGCAAAAGGGTGTGTATCTCAATATTGGGTGTGATATCTAATGTTTTTTACACTCATATATATATATATATATATATATATATATATATATATATATATATATATATATATATATATATATATATATTATATATATATATATATATATATATATATATATATATATATATATATATATATATATATATATATGCAATAGTCAGTG
Organism: Polyodon spathula; assembly: GCF_017654505.1. Taxonomy (NCBI): domain Eukaryota; kingdom Metazoa; phylum Chordata; class Actinopteri; order Acipenseriformes; family Polyodontidae; genus Polyodon; species Polyodon spathula. The sequence goes on from NC_054550.1 coordinate 14,597,225, forward strand.
TGCCCGCAAACAGACAAGTAAGATCAATTTATGCCCGTGCCAAAATGACTTTGAGGACCATCGGTCTAGCCCATATATGGAGTTTAGTGTTACAAAGTATGTTTCTGAACTTCTAAGAGGTACTGCATTGGTGCTAACACTAAGTCAGCAGATCAGAGAGGAAATCGACTAGTTCACCTCATCATGCCTCATACCTCCTGACTGGGAATAGTTCACATCATCATACCCTCTGCTGGTCAGATTGGATAGTTCACCTCATCATACCCCCTGCTGGTCAGTCTGGATAGTTCACATCATCATGAGTCATGAAAAGTAGTATTTTAGAAGCTAAAATTACAATAACCATTTACATAAATGTGTCTTCCAAGTATCAAGCCCATTAGAGAAGTAATTCCATTTAAATTGACCTCATAAAATGTGCTTTTCATTTACAAGGCTATTGTTTTTGCAGGTGAGGTTTTATAGTTGCTCTGAATGCCACTATTAATATCTTGCCATCGTAAAGGTGCATTTCTGGTCACAGTATAGAGATGCAGTTCCTTACAACCTGTATTTTAATGGTTTCATTCACTTGACAAAATAATGAAAGGAATTTGAGCATACTGGGTGAGAATGAAAGAAACCTGAGCCCCACACATTAGTTAAATGTCACTGAATCTTTTTTCTTTTTTTTTTTTGCATTGCCATTGAGACCATTAGATTCAAGTGCTAATTTAAACATGCACATTATTATTTTACCCTCAGCTAATAGAATTGAAATTACTGTGGTACTTAACCTTAAGAGCAGATTCATTGCTGAGACTGTTTAATAAACAAACCAAATACACAATCTTGAAAGTGAATACAGCACTTAATTTACTAGCAGGAATTACAGTACTCTGATCAATCGATTTCTCTCTTAATCATTTACAGAATGATGCTTTAATTCAGATTACCTATAAAAAAAAATGTATAATTTATAAAATTTATAAAAAAGTTCTTCAGCAACATGTTATTTGGATGAACAGGCATTCGCTTCACAAACCAGGGGTTGGCAATGCAGCAGTGCCATTACAATGCATCCATTACAGTGCCAGTGTGCTTACATTTTAGGAGACTGTGCAATATCACAAACGGGCTTTGCTGGCAGTGCTCGATTATGAATCATGGGATTTTGTAAGCTGACAAAGAAGATACTACATTCGTACCATATTATATAGAGTACACGAAGTCTGCTTCAAACACTTATATTTGTATATGTTTTGTAGTACTGTATATGCAACCTGTTAGGGTTATGAATGAAGGTATACATGGAATTAGCTATACCATAACAATGGATGAGACCAGACAGTGTTTCAAATCTTAACAATGTTAACCACTTATTGGTTCCAAATGCCCACATTATATTCTACATTGAACAGTACTTTAAGATATATTATGTGCCACGAGTATTTAAATAAGGATAAGGCAGTTGATTAACTTACCTTCCCTGGAGAGAGTGTTTAGACTGATACAGTGATGATCCTGGAGATTGAAGCTGACACCCTGGGATCCTTCAAGAAGCTGCTTGATGAGATTTTGGGATCAATAAGCTACTAACAACCAAACGAGCAAGATGGGCCGAATGGCCTCCTCTCGTTTGTAAACTTTCTTATGTTCTTATGTAAGCTACTCACTTCCTCCAAGATGGGGAGTGTGTACCACCAACCTTATACAGCTCCCTTTCTGATAGGAGGGAGATTTACAGAGTCGATTCTTTCTCTCTTTATCACATATCTCACCCCTCAGAGTGATGCCAAAAAAACTCTCGGCCAACTTTACATTCTCCAGTGCCCCCCTCCCTTGAAAAAAAATCAACTTCTTGATGCTCCTTACCTGCAAATTGCTTTACAGTGTAGTGGAAGGGTTGCCGTGCCAGATAGCATTGAGTTATCTGGGTGTTGTTATCCTTCATTGTGTGTAATCACCTTAAAGGAGAATGATCAGTGACAAGAGAGAAAGAACGCCCCAACAAGTAATAGAGAAGAGCGTGAGTAGCCCAGTTGATGGCTAAACACTCCTTCTTAATGATGGAGTTGTTAACCTCCCTAGGAGCCACTTATTTTGCTCAAACAAATGATAGGCTGCTCTACTCCATCAACTTGTTGGTACAGGGCCGTCCCCAGACCTGTCTGGGAGGCATCAGTCTGAACGATGAACTCTTTACTGAAATCTGATGAAATCAGAGCGGGAGCTTGACTGAGTTGCTTCTTAATCATGTCAAATGCCTCCTGACACTGCCCTGTCCATTTAACTATTTTTGGAGCAGCCTTTTGGGTGAGATCAACCAGGGGGTTGACTATGGTGGCATGCTCAGGGATAAAATGGCGATAATAGCCAGCTAACCACCTGAGACTTGGTACTCGGGATCGCCGTCTCCACCAGCGCCTGGACATTGGAGGGGATCGGCTTTACCCTGCCATTACCCATAATATAGCCAAGATTTTGGGTCTCATGTCCAGTTTGGCTGTTAGCTATGCCTCCCTTACAGACTGTAGGATGGCTGAAAGTCTAATAATATGCTCCTTCCAGGTGGAGCTAAAATCACCATATCAACAATGTATGCGGCAGCATACTGATGATAGTGAGCCAAGACCTGGTCCATTAGTTTCTGAAAGGTGGCAGGAGCTCTATGCAAACCAAAGGACATGGTCCTGAAATTGAACAATCCATCTGGGGTAGAGAAAGCAGTTTTTCTCTTGAGCTCTGAGTGAGTGGAATTTGCCAGTATCCCTTCACCAGATCCAAAGTTGAGATTAAATGTGTCTTACCCAGTCAGTCGAGAAGCTCATCCACTCGGGGCACTGGATATGTATCAAACTTGGAGACGGCATTAACCTTTCTAAAATCAACACAGAATCAAGTGGAGCCATCCTTATTGGCCACCATTACAATTGGACTACACCACTCGCTCTGGGAAGGTTCAATGACTCCAAACCCGAGCATATTCTCTACCTCCTTGCGAACGGGACCACTGTGGCTTTCTGGGATCCGGTACAGTCTCTCCAGAACCTTAACATCTGCTGAAGTAATAATAGCTTGTTGAATAACATTAGTTCTACTGGTCAAGTCAAAAAAAACATTATCAAACTTTTTCAGTAACTGGTAGAGCTTGAGTTTCTGATCCAGAAGTAACTGTTCCCCCATCGGAATGTTAGTTGCTAGTGGACAGACAGTGGGACCAAAATCGTCTTCTAAACTGTCACAAGCTATAAATATGGCCTCCCTTTCTCTGAATTTTTCAATTCAAATTTTTATGGTATTTTTAAGGTATAATTAATACAGAATGACATAAAAACAACAAATATATAAAGCATATACATAAAATACAATAAGTGATAAATAAATAATAATAATAATAATAATAATAATAATAATAATAATAAAAAAATAAAAAAAAAAAAAAAAAAAAAAAAAAAAAAAAAAAAAAACACTGCACTACATGAAAAGACCAAGAGGAGCATAAACATTTTCATACGATAGTATATGGTAAATAGTAAACACAAATAAAAGGAAAGCACAATACATGGAAGTCAAGGTGTATTTAATTATCAGGAGCTGAAGGTTGTCCCCCTCCTAACACTCTCAATGTAATCCCAAAAAGGAGACCATATATTCCAGAACGTATCAGACTTTTTGCTTAAATCATAAGTTAGTTTTTCTAAAGGCAAAATATTAAACACCTGAGAAATCCATAGTTTACGAGGGAGCTGTATTTGAATTCCACAATTAAAGGATGGATTTTTTTGCAAAAAATTGTAACGTGTCAAAAAAGTTTTTCATGACTAGGGTTTAGTACAGAATTTAGATCTGCACCTAAAAGATATAAGATTGGTGACATTTTAAATTTAGTTATCTTGTATAGCCAAATGAATAGATTACTTAAATGTTTTAATTTTTTCACAACGGCAAAAGATATGCATATGGGTGCCTAATGCAGAATGCCATTTATGGCAGAATGGAGAATATTCTGTTTACATCTTATTGAGTAGAACTGGAGTGAGATAAGTTTAAACCATTTGCAGTACATTTATTCAACTCCTGTCAGGTGCATCAGGTCCAGTTTATTTTTACACGTGCTGTTTATTTTACATGCACTGTTTAAGATAGAAACAGAGTAAAACCGGTTTAAAAGGTACTGAATTGCAAAAGCACACTCAGTACTGCATCTCCAGCCAAGCCCCATCCCTTGGTCGCTGTATTTTTCAAATACCTCTTTATAGACATGCATAATGATAAATCCTCTCCTGATCACTCGTTTTATCACCAAACTCCTCAATATTGTGATCCAAGTCATTATTTTATTACTATAACATCTCTGCAAATATCAGTGATATTCTTTGAGCACTGGATGCAGAAGCAGCTATCTCCTTTGTTTATGCCCCTGTTATCTATGTGATGTATGAGTCTATCAGATACGCCTTTTTTTTTTGGCTTCATTCAACTCCTATCAGTCTTACTCAGCCATTGAAATGTTTTCTCAGCTGTTTCCAGAGAAAAACAGACTATAGACCTGTGCTTTACTTCTTTTTGATGATGTCAGACAGGAACCGATGTCGGACTGGAAAGGGAAAATTGTAATGTCGGACCTGATCTGGCATAGGACCGCACAGGGTTAAAAGGGTTAAGTTCTCTGACATTATTAGAAATTGAGTTATGAAATTTCGCACAAATTGTTGACCAAAGCATATCTTCAACAGAATGACTCAAATCATCCTACCAGAGTGGTTTCAGTGGCAAAAAAAAGGTATGACCTTATTTGATAAAATCAAATAGACTTAGCAGTGAGGTAGAAGTAAGTAAAAGTTTTTCAATGTCATCAATTTGGAAACAAAATGTATTTCTTTGAATCAGTGGCTGTATAAAGTGTCGAATTCTGAGATACTTGAAGAGATTTTTATTAGATATTCTAGATCCACTACTTATTTCAGCATATGTTTTGAAAGTATTGTGCTCAAGCAAGAGAGAAATTCTGAATGCCCCTATCAAACCAATTCTGTAAACCAATATTGCGACTAGTGAGAGGAAAATTTGGATTGAGAGTGAAGGGGGAGAGGACAGAAACACACAGTGGTAATTTTATGAATTTGCTATAGTCATTCCAAGCAAGCAAAATATGACGCATCACAAATGATTTTGTTACGAGAACTAGGATTTACAGTTATTAATAAAAGGAAGAAATCTCAGAGAGATAGGTTGACTTGACAAAGGATCCTATCTGTATCAAAAGACAACCTTGGCAATCTAAAAGCCACCCCATCATCTGCCTGACCTGAGCCGGCCAAAAGTATAGTTCGAGACTGGGCAGGGCAAGACCATATTCTTCTGAGGGCTTAATCAAGGTTGTAAACCTAATTCTTGTTTTTTTTCTGTTGTTCCAAATAAATTTAGATACATACATATTGATTTCTTTAAAAAAGGAGTGTGACAAATGGCAGGGCAGGTACTGGAATAAATAAATAGATATTCATCCTGACCACATTAATTCGGCCCATAAGAAAGATTGACAGATTGTTAACCGTTAGCGGTCCATCTACTCAGCACTTGTCAGGCGTGTCAGTTCCAATTTATTTTCACACGCGCTGTTTATTTTACACATGCTGTTTTTTCAGAGTAAAACAGATTTAAAAGACACTAAATCGCAAAAAGACACTCAGTACAGCATCTCCAGCCAAGCCCCACCCGGAGTTCGCCATATTTTTCACATACCTCTTTATAGATGTGCATACAAATAAATCCTCTCCTGATCACTTGTTTTATCACCAAACTCAATAATAGGATCCAAGATATTATTTTATTACTATAACATCTCAAAAAGCTCTGCAAACGTCAGTGATATCACTATGTAACACAATTTTTGTTCCTGGGTAGTAAGTGTTATTTCCTAATTGCTTATGCCTCAAAAGTATAGAAAATGGCTATTATTCCCCACAAACTTTGCTTTTGTGACCAGGACAGTGGTATTTCGAAATATCACTATTTCCAATGGGAAAACGGGCAAATGTGTGTCTTTTCGTTCACATAAAGTCGGAAAAAAACAACATATGAATCCAAATTAACATGTATTTATACTAAAGTAATACAAAAAATGACTGCAAAAGATTTAGAAGTGAGTAGTTTTTCGAGATTTACGATTATACTGTATTTACAGTATAATCGTAAATCTCGAAAAACTACTCACTTCTGGTCACAAAAGCAAAGTTTGTGGGGAATAATAGCCATTTTCTATACTTTTGAGGCATAAGCAATTAAGAAATAACACTTACTACCCAGGAACAAAAAAAATAAATCAATGTTACACAGTGTATTCTTTGAGTGCTGGATGCAAAAGCAACTATCTCCTTTGTTTATGTCCGTGTTATCTATGTGATGCTTGGGGCTACCCGATACATTCTTTTTTCCTCAGCTTCATTCTGCTCCTTTCGGTCTCACTCAGCCATGGAAAGGTTTTCCCGGCTTTTTTCCCTAGAAAAAACGACTAGAGACCTGTGCTTTACATCTTTCTGATGATGTCAGAAAGGGACAGGGACTGACATCAGACTGGAAAGGTAAAATTGTAGTGTCAGACCTGATCCGACATAGAACCGCAAAAGGTTAACCCTTTGCAGTCCATTTATTCTGCGGCTGTCAGGCTGGTCAGAACAAAATAAAATTTCAGACCACATGCTGTTCAAATTTAAATAAAGTGACTTTATTTGCTTAAAACAAATAACAAAGCAGTGCAAGTCCAAAAGGTAACGTATACAAAGACAACAGTACCAAAATTGTGAACAAAAAACATGTATCTATATATATATATATATATATATATATATATATATAATATCTATCTAATAGATATATATATATATATATATATATAGTTTATATATTTTAGTTTATAGAATAAAACAAAAATGTTCATTTTACCCTATAAATAGTAAAACCAGAGAAACTGATAATTTTTCAGTGGTCTCTTAATTTTTTCCAGAGCTGTATGTGTGTGTGTATATATATATATATATATATATATATATATATATATATATATATATATATATATATATATATATATATATATATATATATATACACACATACATACAGCTCTGGAAAAAATTAAGAGACCTCTGCAAAATTATTAGTTTCTCTGGTTTTTCTCTGGTTTGGGTAAAATGAACATTTTTGTTTTATTCTATAAACTACTGACAACATTTATCCCAAATTCCAAATAAAAATATAGTCATTTAGAGCTTATTTGCAGAAAATGACAACTGTGTCAAAATGTCAAAATAACTAAAAAGATGTAGTGTTGTCAGACCTCGAATAATGCAAAGAAAATAAGTTCATATTCATTTTTAAACAACACAATACTAATGTTTTAACTTAGGAAGAGTTCAGAAATCAATATTTGGTGGAATAACCCTGATTTTCAAATCACAGCTTTCATGCGTCTTGGCATGCTCTCCACCAGTCTTTCACATTGATGTTGGGTGATTATGTACCACTCCTGGCGTAAAAATTCAAGCAGCTCAGCTTTGTTTGATGGCTTGTGACCATCCATCTTCCTTTTGATTACATTCCAGAGGTTTTCAATGGGGTTCAGGTCTGGAGATTGGGCTAGCCATGACAGGGTCTTGATCTGGTGGTCCTCCATCCACACCTTGATTCACCTGGCTGTGTGGCATGGAGCATTGTCCTGCTGGAAAAACCAATCCTCAGAGTTGGGGAACATTGTCAGAGCAGAAGGAAGCAAGTTTTCTTCCAGGACAACCTTGTACTTGGCTTGATTCATGCGTCCTTCACAAAGACAAATCTGCCCAATTCCAGCCTTCCTGAAGCACCCCCAGATCATCACCGATCCTCCACCACATTTCACAGTGGGTGCGAAACACTGTGGCTTGTAAGTTTCTCAAGGTCTCCGGCTAACCATTAGATGACAAGGTGTTGGGTAAAGCTGAAAAATGGACTCATCAGAGATGATGACCTTACTCTAGTCCTCTACGGTCCAATCCTCCGGTCTTTTGCAAACCTCAGCCTGGCTCTTCTTTGCTTCTCATTGATGAAGGGCTTTTTTCTAGCTTTGCACGACTTCAGCCCTGCCCCTAGGAGCATGTTTCGAACCATCCTCGCCGCGCACTTCACCCCAGCTGCCGTTTGCCATTCTTTTTGTAGGTCACTTGATGTCATCCTATGGTTGCTGAGTGACATTCGAATGAGTTGGCGGTCATCCCGGTCAGTGGAGAGTCGTTTTCACCCTCTGCTGGTCTGTAGCTTTGTTGTCCCCAATGTGTGCTGCTTGACCTTGTTCTTATGAACCACCTTCTTTCAAATTTTAAGGATGTAAGCAACCCAACGCTCACTGTATCCCTCTGCCAGTAAAGCCAGAATTGAACCCTTCTTTTCCTCACTCAAAACTTTCCTTTTCAACTCTTTGGGCATGGACAATAGTTATTTTTTGATTCCAGTTACTTTTAAGATACTACTAGCACTGTTTTGCCATCCAGCTGGTCCTATTGCAAAAGGATAGTGATGACCACAGGAGTGGTTTTTATACTTTTCCTTGATAAATAAGATTTGGTTCAGGTGATCCCCTAATCAGTACCTCATTCAGTAGAATGAGGTCTGCCTGTGTTGGAATTCAACAGACATTGGAATAGAATGGCTGCCATACATGTAGAAATGCTGATTTAAGAAGTATTTGCAGTGGTCTCTAATTTTTTTCCAGAGCTGTATATATATCAGGTGAACATTGAAAAAAAAAGTAACAACATTTAAAAAAAATATAGTTTTTGCTTGATTATATTACTTTTAGAATAATCAGACAGGTACAATATTTTTTAGAACTTGATTACACACTACTACAAGCAAAAAAAACAAACAAAAAAATGAAGTGAAAAGTATTTTTCATCAATGTTATAACTATTTACATCAGACAAGGTTTGCAAACAAAAAATCCTTTACACTGACAAAAATTATCTGTATGTGTTCATGGTATGGTATCTTTCAACACAGTCACCTGGGTGTAGCCCTGGCTGCCTAGAGCAGGTTTTACAGAAGCATACAGTCTCTCTCCTCTCCCCTTTTGTCTTTCTGTCACTGCAAACTGCACAGTTTTTGGTGCTTTTCGATTCATTTTTGGAAATGAAATGTGGCTTTCTATTCAGCCTTTCTTCTGTCTGTTGATGGACCACCACTTTTTCTTGAGCTAGGGATGCACACATCTCCCACCAGTTGTATCAGTAAGGCTTTCCTGAAGAAATAATAGTTTTTTGTATGCCTACTGTGATCCAGGTTAAGCTTAGCCCTAGCTCCAGACAAAAAATTCCAGTTTGTGTCATTTGGATTCTGCTTATGCATCTGTTCCAAATGACTCACCTGCGCTTCCAGCTTCCTTTTGTGTTGTATTTTTTTTTTAATTTTGCTGAGGCATAAGATATTAAATGATTATGAATAGTTGCTTTAGCAACATTCCATAAAGCAGCTGGGGAGACAGGAGAGTCCTCATTATCCTGCTTATAATGGACAATCAGCTCACAAATCTGATCTGATATAAATTATAAACTTGTTGTCTTAGGTGTACATCTAAAGTCTATTTCAAATAAACAGGTGCATGATTTGAGAGTACTATAGAATCAATGAAACATGATGAACATAATTATGAGGAATAAAAAATAATCCAGGCGAGAATAGGATTTATGTGCTTTGGAGTAAAATGTGTAACCCTCAGGCTAAACATGGTGCTATAATCCTTGTGACTGGATGACTCTGAGTGGTGTCGTCAGGCCAGAATGCAGGAAGCAAAACAAAGGCAAGTACAACAGTTTAGAATGTGCTGTGGTGCTGTTTATTTAAATACAGAAATAAATAAGATATTTAAACAAAAATAAATGCTCACAGAGCACAAAAATAAAAGGTTTTAAAAAAATAATCATGAACACAAAATACAATTCAGGTCCGGCTTGGCAGTAGCCTTCAAGGTTACTTCTGAGTTTTTAGTTTCAGTTTACTATCTCTCTCTTCTCCACTTCTGAACATACAGTGGCTTGCGAAAGTATTGACCCCCCGTGGCATTTTTCCTATTTTGTTGCCTTACAACCTGGAATTAAAATTGATTTTTGGGGGTTTATATCATTTGATTTACACGACAAGCCTACTACTTTGAAGATGCAAAATATTTTTTATTGTGAAACAAACAAGAAATAAGACAATAAAACAGAAAACTTGAGCGTGCATAACTATTCACCCCCCAAAGTCAATACTTTGTAGAGCCACCTTTTGCAGCAATTACAGCTGCAAGTCTCTTGGGGTATGTATCTATAAGCTTGGCACATCTAGCCACTGGAATTTTTGCCCATTCTTCAAGGCAAAACTGCTCCAGCTCCTTCAAGTTGAATGGGTTCTGCTGGTGTACAGCAATCTTTAAGTCATACCACAGATTCTCAATTGGATTGAGGTCTGGGTTTTGACTAGGCCATTCCAAGACATTTAAATGTTTCCCCTTAAACCACAAGAGTGTTGCTTTAGCAGTATGCTTAGGGTCATTGTCCTGCTGGAAGGTGAACCTCTGTCCCAGTCTCAAATCTCTGGAAGACTGAAACAGGTTTCCCTCAAGAATTTCCCTGTATTTAGAGCCATCCATCATTCCTTCAATTCTGACCAGTTTCCCAGTCCCTGCCGATGAATAACATCCCCACAGCATGATGCTGCCACCACCATGCTTCACTGTGGGGATGGTGTTCTCGAGGTGATGAGAGGTATTGGGTTTGCACCAGACATAGCGATTTCCTTGATGGCCAAAAAGCTAAATTTTAGTCTCATCTGACCAGAGTACCTTCTTCCATATGTGTGGGGAGTCTCCCACATGCCTTTTTGCAAACACCAAACTTGTTTACTTATTTTTTTCTTTAAGCAATGGCTTTTTTCTGGCCACTCTTCCGTAAAGCCCAGCTTTGTGGAGTGTACGGCTTAAAGTGGTCCTATGGACAGATACTCCAATCTCTGCTGTGGAGCTTTGCAGCTCCTTCAGGGTTATCTTTGGTCTCTTTGTTGCCTCTCTGATTAATGCCCTCCTTGCCTGGTCCATGAGTTTTGGTGGGCGGCCCTCTCTTGCCAGGTTTGTTGTGGTGCCGTATTCTTTCAATTTTTTAATAATGCACCAGATCTTATGTAAAGGCTTATATGCATGTATGCACGTACCACTTTTCCATTATTTATTATTTAGAATTTTTTTAAACAAGTTATTTTTTTCATTTCACTTCACCAATTTGGACTATTTTGTGTATGTCCATTACATGAAATCCAAATAAAAATCAATTTTAATTCCAGGTTGTAAGGCAACAAAATAAGAAAACTGATAAGGGGGGTCAATACTTTCGCAAGCCACTGTACCCCCAGAGCAGAGAGAGCTATAGGGTTATATACTGTGCTCGAGGGGTTTAACTGGCTGGTAATTATTACCACAAGGTTTTTAAAAAAACAAAATACACGGCTCTTCGCTATCATATATATAACTACAGCAGGACAGCTAAACTGTTTACCTGTAACACACATTAACAAAACACAACACACAAAAAGCCTTTTTCACACTACCTTTTTTTGTTTCGGTTGAACCGGGCTCCTCACACACCAGTAGCCCTGAACAGATGGGCTGCTTTCTTTAAATACCCTGCACCTGGCTCTAATTTACAATAATCACCAGGTGCAAGGGATAATTAATAATACAATTAAATAATACCAAGAAATTAAACAAAACTTGCGTTTCCACCTGTTTTAGGCAGGGAGGAATCTGTCGCTCTCCCTGGTACTTTACACACTCTCCCCCTTGTCTTTACAAGACACCGGCCATTTAACGGCCACCTACCTCCCGCCATGAAAGACCACCCACCCTCAAGTCCACAAATGTCAATTTTCGCCCTCTTCCACTGGCAGGCTTGAGGGTGGGTTGGTCCACACTGGCATTTCCAGGGAGGGACATAAGACTGGCAAGAAGAGACCCAGGGGCTTGTCCAGGGGGACCACAGCTCAGGCTGGTCACCGGGAGCCAGGACTGGCAGGCAGAGGCGTGTGTCTGTGGACCTGAGCAGTGACTTCTGGGATCTCAGGTGGAGTGCAGCATGAGGCAAGGGGAACAGAGCAATCAGCAGGGGAATGCCAGTGACCCCTTGCATAGCGACGTCTGCCTCTTGCGCAGCAACGTCTGCCTCTTGCGCAGCGACATCTGGGATTCCAGGGGGAGTGGAGCAAGGGACAAGTCAAGCGACTGTGCCTGGCTGTGCTGCGACCTGGGAGCCAGGTCAAGAGGAGGGAGGTCTGGGCATTCCACCCCGGTGTCGACACTGCCAGGACAAGGGACCTCCCTCGGCAGCGGCAGACTGGCTTGCAGGGGTGGAGGCATGTCCTCCCCCCTGGGCTCTGGCAGCGGCGGCTCCTCCCCTCTGGGCTCTGGGAGCGGCGGGTCCTCCCTTCTGGGTCTCTGGGAGCGGCGGCTCCTCCCCTCTGGGCTTTCCTGCCGGCTCCCACTCCAGCAGCCCTAGCTCCAGTCTCCACCTTTTATTTTGCTCCCATTGAGCAGCGATATTCCTGTTCATATTGATCAACTCCTTAAAATCCATTTTCTGGGTCTTTAGGGGAGCCCACACACGCTGCCACCATATGTGAAAAGATTGCAACTCTCACACGGTTCGTTGCCGCTTTAAAATGTAGACCCAGGACACAGAGTTGCAGTTTAAGCGCTTGTGCACTATTTTTAATAAAAAAATAACAAAATAAACAAAACACAAAATAAACACCTAGCTCTCACGAGCACTAACTACCACACACAGGAACCTAACTACAACAAGACAGCTAAGCTGTTTACCTGTAACACACATTAACAAAACAGAACACACAAAAAGGCCTTTTCACACAACCTTTTTTGTTTTGGTTGAAATCACCCTCAACCGGGATCCTCACACACCAGCAGCCCTGAACAGACTGGCTGCTTGCTTTAAATACCCTACACCTGGCTTTAATTTACAATAATCACCAGGTGCAGGGGATAATTAATAATACAATTAAACAATACCAAGAAATTAAACAAAACGTGTGTTTCCACCTGTTTTAGGCAGGGAGGAATCTACCCCTCTCCCTGCTACTTAACAATATATATAAACAATAAACAAATAAATAAGTCATAATACAAAACACAAGATAAACTGCACAGGGGCGGAGGGGGAAACCCCATTCTAAATAAATAACTGTACAGAGCTGCTCGCCCTGTTACATATCCTCCCCCCCCCTCCCCCTCCCCCCTTGTGCAACACACACATTGCCCCAGTGGCCACATCCCCCCTCAGTCCCAAAGTCCCGGAAGAGGGGAAGCATGGTTTCCATGGGGGTTGCCATGATGGGAGGTCCTTCACCACCCACTTCTTCGTGGCTGGCAGCTCCCTTTTCCAGGGCTCTCACCACACACTCTCCGGCAGCTAAAATGCTGCAGGAGGAGCAGGTCTCCTGACCTCCCCCCACTTCTTCGTGGCCAGCAGCTCCCCTTTGTGGGGCTCTGACCACCCAATTTCCGGCAGTGAAACTGCTGCAGCTGGGGAAGCTGGTCTCCTGATCTCCCCCGGCCCTTCTTCATGGCTGGCAGCTCCCCTTTGCAGGGCTCCAGTCAAAGGACTTCCTGCTGCGAAAGTGTGGCTGGGGGAGCTGGTCTCCTGACCTCCCCCCCTTCTTCGTGGCAGGCAGCTTCCCTCCAAGCAGCCCCATCCACAGTATTTCCTGCTGCCTGGCAACCCCAGATGAATCAAAGCAGGCAGCGACCCCAGGAGAAGCAAAGCAGGTATCGACCTCAGGCTAAGCAGAGTCGGCAACGACCCCAGGCGAAGCAGAGCGGGTAGCGACGTCAGGAGAAACAGAGCCCTCAGCTACCCCAGGCGAAGCAAAGCCCTCAGCGACCCCAGGCAAAGCAGGACTGGAAGCAACCCTAGGGGAGGCGGAGCACCAGGCAGCCCCAGATGATGTGGAGCACCAGGCAGCCCCAGGTGATGCAGAGCACCGGACAGCTCCAGTCGATCCAGACGTGGGACGGCGGTGCGAGGCAGGCATCCTTGGGCGGTGCGAGGCAGGCATCCTTGGGCGGTGTGAGGCAGGCATCCTTGGGCGGAGCGAGGCAGGCATCCCTGAGCGGTGCAAGGCAGGGAAGCAGCAGTCCCTCAGAAGGAGACAGCAGCAGCGGACCCTTGGGAGTTGACTGCAGGAGGGAAGCTAGGACTAGCAATGGTACTGGGTTTGGGCCTCTTTGCAACCACTTCGGCCGGGTGGTTTTCCCCCATGCTCCCCTTAGCAACCTATACAGGGGCTGCTGAGGACTGCTAGCATCCTGTCCTGGTCCCTCCAGGGATGAAGGGAGAGGCAACTCCTGCTGCTCTCCCTCTGGCTGGGGTCAAGATAGAGTCAGCTCCTGCTGCTCTGCTCCAGGTGGTGATGGTGGTGGTGGAGACAGAGGCAGCTCCTGCTCCTCTTCTGCAGGTGGTGAAGGTGGCAGGGGCTCCTCCCCTTCTGGCTTTGAAGGCGGCAGGGGCTCCTCCCATTCTGGGCAGTATTCTCCTTCTGCTGGTGGAGGTGGGAACAGCAAGCAGTCCTCCCAGGGTGGTGGAGGTGGTACCAGCAGGTATTCTCCCTCTGTTGGTGGTTACCGGGGCTGTTGACATTTGGATTTCCCCCTCTTAGCTTCTGGTTTCGACCCCTCTTCTGAGACTGGCAGCAGCCATTACTCTTTTTTCACTGCACGAGGCCTCGTATAGTTGACATGTGAGGAGCTGTTGTGGTGCTGTAAGGAGACTCAGCAGGCTCGCAACGTCATCCTCTATGCTGATTTAATTGGTCACAGCGACCCAAAAAAAAGCAGCTCGGGCCTAGCAGTGCCTACCCTGTCCCGATTGACTTGGCACCAGTGTAAACATCTTCGGCACCACCTACAACCCGGTAGCAACCATGACTACCATCGACACCGACCTTGGAACAGGTCCACTCGGCACCAACTGTTCGGCATCGACAGCGCTTTTCACCACGCCGTTCCTGGCACCGATTGATTTGGCACCGGTGAACCTCTTCGGGGGCCGTCTACAGCCCGGCACCGACCACACTACACATTGGCACCGACACCGCTTGCCTCGACGTCGATCCCGGCACTGACTAATTTGGCACCAGTGAATCGCTTTAAAGCGTCTACAGCCCGGCACCGAGCGCAGCAGCAGCTTCACCTTCAATATCGGTCTGGTCGACTGGGTCCTTCGCTGGATTCTACCAGTGTGACCAGTGTGATGCGAAGCTGCCAAGGCAGGACGAGCACTGGTCCTGCACCAGATGCCTAGGGCCAAAACACATGGCCAAAGCACTGACAGATGAGCTGGACTGCTCTCCCTGTAGGAAGTTCTCGAGGAGAACTGACGGCGAGCAGCCCTATCCCCAGCAGAGTCTCTCTCCTCCAGCCATGGGAGAATCCAGGATCCCTCTCAGGGGAGGTGAGATGGTCACTGCCAAGGTGGTACCATTCGAGGGGATGCTCATCAGGGGACAGCTGGTCGCCGCTCAGGCACCGCTCCCCTTCTGCACGCAGGCTCAGATGATCCCCTCCAGAGGTCACCTTAAAGATGCCCAAACTTGGCCGAGCAGCGCTTCGTGGAACTAGCAGATACTCTAAGGGCTCAGCAGACCATGCTGGACAAACTATTAATGTCATAGGGAAGACTGTCCCCTACCACCGGACAACCCCAGCCCCACCTTTTCTTTCCCCATCCCCTCTGCCTAGACCCCTAGACCAGACGAACTGTCCTTCATGGCGTCCAGATCGGACGTCTCGGACCCAGCCACCTCCAAATCGGGCAGGCCACAGTGGGGGGCTCCTTACCGGCCTTGCCACACGTGTCACAGAGGGAAGAGTTCTGGGCCCTTATGCAGCGTGCAGCTGCAGCCACGGACGTTCCATGGCCGGAAAAACACGAGGGAAAGGGGAACCGCTTCCTTCAACAAAAAGGGCACCCCCAGCATGCCCTCCCTTTATGCCAGGATTTCCTGGAATTGGTGCGCTCCTCCTGGAGCAACCCAGCGTCTGCACCCTCAGTCTCCAGAACAGCAGTCTCTGCTTCATACTGCAGGAGCCCAAGAAGCGGGCCTAGGCATATTCCTCACTATCGAGGACACAGTCACAGTTTTGGTGCAAGGTTCCACCTTCACCAAGGAGGATAAGGACCCAACCTGTTTGTCCAAGCCATGCAGGACAACAAATGCAATGCTTAAAAAAGCTTATGTATCGGCAGCGCTGTCGGTCCGAGCAGCAAATGTCATGGCCATATTGGTGCTCTACCAGAACCAATTGGCAGACAGTCTGCAGGAAAGAGCTACAGAAGTGGACAAGGGGGAGCTCCAGGCAGTAGCTAAGATGATGACCGACCTAATGGGGGAGTTAGGTCAGACATCAGGGAGATCGTTGGCGGCGAAGATGGCCGCCCGCCGGAATTTGTGACTGACACAAGCCAAGGTCGTGGAGACCGAGAAGGTAGAGCTACTGGACACCCCCATTACACCGGTTTGAGCCTTGAGAGGTCCCACAAGGTCACAGAGGTCGCCTCCAAGTTTTCATGCCTTCCAGGACCACCGCAGGCCAGGGGTAACCGGTTCTCCAGCTGGAGACCGAGGCCGGAGCCTAAGAAAGACCCGCCCACTCCCAAGCTCAAGGGAGACCGCCCCGGAGGTGCCCCGGCTGCCACCAACCCCCCCCCCCCCCCCCACCACAACCTGCCTATGGCAAGGCTGCAACCAGAACTCCTGGGTGCTATCAACAACGAGACACAGATATGCTTTACAATTCCACATAGGTCCACCACCCTGAAGGGTGTGCTCCCCACCACCGTCAAACCATCGAGGGCGATACTCCTTCAACAGGATCGCTGTATGCTTGGTAAGCCCAAGCAATCGCCTCATCATCATTTACTTCAGGTACTTCCTGGTGCCCAAAAGTGACGGCGGTATCAGACCAATTATGTACCTCAGGGTTCTCAACTTGTTCCTCAAACAGAGGAAGTTCAACATGTTGACAGCACAGCGTATCATTCATTCCATCCATCCGGGTGACTGGTTCACATCAATCAACCTGCAAGATGCCTACTTTCACATCCTGATCAATCCCGCACACAAAAAATATCTGCGCTTCACCTTTCAAGGCAACACATATAAATTCTGCTTGCTGCCTTTGGGCCTCTCGCTGTTGCATCACACTTTTTCATAGTGCTTTGATGCAGCACTGGCTCCACTCAGGCTCCACCTGAATTATCTGGATGATTGGCTAGTTTGCACACATTCCAAAGCACATGAAGAGGCACACACAAAACAGGTCATAGATCACGTGACTCATGGTCATCGTACCATCTCAGTCTATAGTGTTCCTGGGGATCAAATTGAACTCTGTGAGCATGCTTGCCTCACTTTCACAAGACAGGATTCGGTCGTTGGAGGCCACAGTCTCCCTATTCAGAGAGGACGCTCTGCTACAGGTAAAAGTATATCAAACGTTGCTGGGGCTAATGGCAGCCGCCTTGAGAATCCTTCCACTAGGGCTGCTGAGAATGCACCTGTTTCAAGCCTGGGTACATACGCTCAAGGTGCACCCAGTCCAGTTGGTGCAAGTGTCCAGACAATGCCTTGAAGACACTGGAGTAGTGGCTCCATCCTGGCAATCTGCGCCTTGGGTATCCCCCCAGACCCCCTCACAGAAGGGAAGTGATCACTACAGACACCTCCAGCCTGGGCTGGGGAGCGGTCTGGAATAGGAGAGGAATAAGAGGTCAGGGAATGGGTATTGGCAGCAAGCACACATAAATACCCAAGAGCTGCAAGCAGTGAACCTGGTGTTATCTCATTTTCACCAGCAGTTAGTGCACAAACATGTGCTGGTCCGGACGGACAAGACTACAGTGGTAGCCTACATAAACCACCAAGGCGGCCTGCGCTCGTTAGGCTTTCACCACGCAGCTCATAGACTCCTTTCCTGGATGCACAGAAACTTGTGTTTCATCAGGGCAGTTCACCTCCCCAGTGTGGACAAGGCAGCAGACCTCCTGTCCAGAAGAACTCCAGACAACTTGGAGTGGAGGCTGCACCCTCAAGTGGTTAAACAGATTTGGGAGAGGTTTCGACCTACACGAGTCAACCTCTTTGCCACAGGTGAATCCACTCATTGCCCCCTGTGGTTCTCCATGGAGAGAGACGGAGTCCCTCTGGGATTAGACGCGCTAGCTCACCTCTGGCCACAGGGGCTATTGTATGCATTCCGTCTGCTACCATTATTACCACTGTTACTAGAGAGGATCAGGGTGGAGAGAGCACAGGTTTTTCTAGTTGCACCCAGATAGCCGAGACGCCCCTGGTTTGCTCTCCTCTCCGACATGTTGTCGGATCAGCCGTGTCAGCTCCTGCTGTGTGAGGACCTCCTCAGCCAAGCGGAGGGGCTATTATGGCACCCGAACCCAGCCCAGCTCCAACTCTGGGTCTGGCTGTTGAACAGAGCTGTCTATTTGGACGAGGTTTGCCAGATGCAGTAGTAGAGACACTACAGTCTGCTAGGGCACCGAGCACTAGAGCCCAGTACTCATATAAATGTAAAGTTTTCCAAAACTGGTGCCTTGCTGAAAGTCACGATCCTGTGACTTGACCGATTGCGATATTAACCTTCTTACAACACTTGTTTGACGCAGGAAAATCAGCGTCCACTTTGAAGGTATACCTGGCAGCAATATCAGTGTGCCATGACAAAATTGACTCTGTGTCCCCTGGGGCACATTCCCCGGCAGTGCAATTTCTTAAAGGGATTCGGAGGCTTCATCCTCCCATGAAAAGTATGGTCCCCAAGTGGGATCTAGAACTGGTACTGCGAGCCCTTATCGGTCCCCCATTTCAGCTCATGGCTTCAGAAGAACTGCACCCTGTTTCATTGTAAGTGGCATTTTTAATTGCCATTACGTCTGCCAGACGAGTAAGTGAGCTTCATGCGCCGTCCATCAATGACACATGTATGGCTTTCACTGGAAGTGACTCGCAGGTAACATTAAAAACAAATCCATCTGTGGCTGGATGGCTGAGTGGATAGAGGCCCAGAGACAGACTGCAGTTCAAAAAAATAACTATTTTATTATAAATAAACAAAAATAAAGTGCACAAGGGCAAAATAACAGATACTCAAACACAAATAAAGCAAAAACAAAACTCACAAAAATAAAGTTTCCAGGCTGGGCAATGCCTTCACTGGATTTAGAAAATTCAAAAACCACAAAACAAACACCAACCTGCTTCCTCAGCTCCCTCTCCCCAAATGAGAAGCAGAGGCCTCCTTTTATATCAGGTGGCTGGGCGCTGATTGATCGTTAATCAACCTAATCAACTAATCAACCCCAGCCACCTGAACATAATAAACCCAGGCAGGTAGGGGAAGTTAAC
This sequence comes from Polyodon spathula, assembly GCF_017654505.1. Classification (NCBI taxonomy): domain Eukaryota; kingdom Metazoa; phylum Chordata; class Actinopteri; order Acipenseriformes; family Polyodontidae; genus Polyodon; species Polyodon spathula. The sequence continues at coordinate 14,616,695 of NC_054550.1, forward strand.
CCCATCCCTGCCAATTTCTAAAGAGCAGAGCTTTGCTCTGCCACACCATCTTTTTTGCCAAAGGTGGTATCCTCATTCCATATTATCCAATTAATGGTTTTGGAAACTTTCAGACCTCCCCCACACGAGTCAAAGGAGGGCCATAGACAACACACACTATGCCCATTTCCGGCTCTGCGCTGTGATTTGGATAGGACGGTCGAATTTTGAATGCTTGAATGCTTCAAGACTGAATAGATAAAATTCTTTTGGCTTGTCTGCATATGACATGCCTTTTAAACCCGGAATAATTCTGGTCGCTCTTCTTTGCACTCTTTCTAGAGCAGCAATATCCTTTTTGTAGTGAGGTGACCAGAACTGAAAACAATATTCAAGATAATGTCTTACTAATACATTGTACAGCTTTAACTTTACTTTCCTATGCAATGCTGCTACATGGACAGGTAGTCAGACTTTTGTGCTTTTTTACCGTCTTCATTTTACAAACCAAACGAGACCCTCTCTGGGCTATAAAGTTTTGCAGGCAGCATGCCCTTAGGTGTCATGTGGGCTCTGAGGCTATCACCGTGGGGCTGTACTGTCGGTAATCTAGAGCCACGACTGCTTTTGTACAGCTTTCCCATTCGGTAATGGTTTTCATTTGAATTGAAAGGTAACTATTACCCTTTGAGGTCGTGTCCCCAGCTGAATTCTGTTTTTGAAAGAAAATGGTGATGTGCTACTGTGAGGATGTCCCTCTTGAACAGGAGGTGCCCTGATAGGGCAGCTTATTTATTATATGCTCAGTGATTGACGGTCAGAGAGGCTTTTCCCATTCGGTAATGGTTGTCATTCTCTTTCAGGGAACCAGGGTTATGGTAATAACCTAACGTTATATTGAATAGGAGGTTTAAATGATAAATATAAAATCCTTTGATAACAAAATAGGCGGATACATTCCGTTTCTAACACACCCTTACTGTGTGACTCTCAACTGTCTAGCAAATACTGTGAACCAATGGAAGGACCGACAAGATTTGTTTACAGTACAAGGGAACACCTATACATCATGTTATTTAAACTCAAAACAAGAATTTTCACTCCCTCACCTCTTCACTCTTCTCTCCTCTAAGGACACTGGACTCTTTCTGGACTCTCACTGGACTCGCTCTTTCATCAAAACATCTCATCGCTCTCAACTCAGACTCTGAAGTTCTTCAACGAAGACGCAATGATGTCATCTTCAAAGGTGTCCCGGAACGACAAAAGCTTTTGCCTACAGACTTCACAGAGATACTGCACTGCGCTGCAGCATAGCTAACTTCTACAGAGAGGACGACTGTATTAAGAAGACTTTGTTTTAAACATCGCACGAACAGAATAAATATCAAACTTATATTGTGTGTTTACAAGTAACTGAACTGATGCCATGATATTGATATCGTCACAATATGTAATGTGCATCTATTCAACTAGATGCTGAACATACTACATGCATACTTGGCCACAGGGAAGATGGCACATATATATATATATATATATATATATATATATATATATATATATATATATATATATATATATATATATATATATATATATATATATATATATATAATGTGTGATGAACTAGTAAGACTTTATTCTTCTTTCTTTGAGAAAATGAATAAATGTAATAATAATTTGGATTGTTAGGTTTCTTTTTGTTTTATAACAAATACACATCTATGATTTATTTGAAATATTTAAACATACATAATATTAATTGTTAATCTCTTTTCATCAGGAATCTAGGGATAATTAAGCCAGAATGGCTAGTTCTTATTGAGGTATTGTGTTTATTATGGTTAATAATTACATTATGAGCTATAATGGGTATTTTCTTTAATGGTAATTGGCGAGGAAACAGTTGTGACATAAACCCCAGATATACAACGTAAATATGCACAACATAATAGTGGCTTGGCCGGGATGATCATAAGAGTTATGATATTGATATTATGAAAATATCATAAACAAGAATAATTTGGATAAAAAAAATAATTCAATTTGAATTTGATTTAACAAAACCCTAAACCTAAACGACCCATAATTGGTGCTTGTTTTGGATAATCATAAGAGTTATGATATTAATATTATGAAAAAATTATTCAATTTTAATTTTTAACAAAAACCCTGAACAACCTATAATAGGGGCTTGTCCAGAATTTGAATGTTAATATTGTGTGACTGAGTCATAAGTATAAACATTGAACATTGAATTTCATACTAGTTGTATTTTGTAAAAAAAAAAATTGATTCATACAACCTAGTGAGGGCTCATCTTTATAATGTTATATAACATAACTGGCTCATAATTAAAATTATGAAAGTTAGTATTTTATTTTATATATATATATATATATATATATATATATATATATATATATATATATATATATATATATATATATATATATATAGATATTTGACATAGTTGTTTTGGTATTCAAATCAATCAATTCATAAATGTGAAAAATATTGAGTATTTGTTACTGACAAAAATAAAATCTGTATTTTTATTTTGGGTACATACTGCTGCAGGTCACTTTGATATTGTAAATGTAGAACATCCTGTCCTGTGTTCTAATTTGCACACACAGACATGATCTTTCTCTCCAGATAGACTGATTGTCATGATGGAAACACAAGCCTCCTCCCATGATCAGACATACCATGTTTAAAAGAAAATGACAATTTTGAGTTTACAGAATGTTTAGCTAAAGTAATTTTTCCTCTGCATTACAAGTGGAAGATTAATCATAGTATTATTTTTAGATACATACTATCAAGTAATTGGTTTTAAAATAATAATAATAATAATAATAATAATAATAATAATAATAATAATAATAATAATAATAAACAACAAATATTATAAGTTCTTTAAGTATTATCAATGCAACTGCAATGGTAATTACTCAGGTCTATGGGTTCATGAATAAACTTTTTTTTGTTACACAGATATCGCCCTCATAAGGGGATGATATATGGTTACATTATAATATTTGTTGTTATGGTCAAATGATTATATCCAATACTGTTAAAGTTAAAGTGGTTTATACTTTATTTGATGACATCTGCAATGCCGTACTGATTGCTTAAATGAATGCTTATTGTTTGTAAACTACCCAGCTAAATAACTGTAATAGAGAGAAAAGAAATGCTTTTATAACGGGTGATACTTAATATCTGAAATTTGCAAAATGATATAACTTTAATTTGTAAAGTGTCTCAAAGTAGAATTATATCTTGGAATATAATTGTATTTTGAAAAAGGGGGTTTGTCAAGGGAATTCATGGTTAATTTCATTTTAATATAAGCATTTCTCAGGTGTTTAATTCTCTTGTCTGTATTAACATGCTGTGGGGATAGGGTTGTTAACACCAATTCCAGAAGGTCTCGGGATCATCCTCCAGTGACATCTTCATTACCCATATCTTTGGTAGAGGCACTGCTGGTTCTGCCATCTGTTCCCTCCTCTGATTGGCCAACAAGAACATGGCGTGCATCCTCACCATCATGGCTGCCATCCCTTCCTGGTGTCTTCACCCCTGCACCTCCAACAACTCCAAAAATGTAGCCTGGTCCATCCTGATCCCTCTTCTGATCATCAAGTGTCGTCAGGTGCGTGTGGTGTGGAAACAAAAACAATGTCCAAACAGTATTTCTCCTCAAAATGTCTGCGTTTTATTTTAATAATTAACAAAAAGGTCGTCCCTCTACCAACGATAGTATCGAGGGGTACACAACGGGCTGGTAAACCCAAAAACAATTATTACAATCCACACGTCCTGTGCAGGAAAGAGTGCTCTTCACAAGTTGGGACCGTGGTTAGTGCTGTTGCTGAGAGGTGAAGGAAGTGCACAGTGGTGTGGACTGGCTCAGTAGCTGCAGCCCTTAGCTATGTAATCCTCCTCTGCAACAACAAACAAACACGTAATACAAAAACAAAAACAAAAAATCCGGCCATTTATTACATTTTCAGTGCAAGTGGATGTACACACGTAGCTGTGTCCCCTTTTTACTGCCCAACTCCTCCCTGTAATCAGACCGGCACCCCAATATAACCAATCGCTTCCTGGCCTGCAGCTGATCTCATGGGAATCATTTAGATCCAGACAGTTACACACTCTCTCTCTGTCTCTCTCTCTGTCTCTCTCTCTCTCATGTTATTGCATGAAAAGGGTGGGGGTTCAGGTTTCAAGTATTCTTACACTGGAGCACTGAAAAACGGGCTATATAACTGACATCGGCAACTGTCCAGATGCCAGCACCTGTTAATCTGTATTAGAGCTACTTCATATACTCTAGTAGTAGTGTATATCTCTGTATAATTCTACCTGTATGTTTATAATAAAACCTGATTATTGTGATTTGAAATTGTTTGCTGTATCTGGTAATTCTCCTCTCAGGGTCTAATAGATATTAACCCTTAGCGGCCCTTTTATTCAGCACTTGTCAAGCGCGTCAGGTCCAATTTATTTTCAAACGCGCTGTTTATTTTATACGTGCTGTTTAATTTTTTTTTTTTTTTCAGAGTAAAACAGGTTTTAAAAGCACTGCATGGCAAACGACATCAGTACTGCATCTCCAGCCAAGCCCCACCCCTGGTTCGCTGTATTTTTCACATACCTCCTTTAGACATGCATGCTGATAAATGCTCTCCTGATCACTCGTTTTATCACCAAACTCCTCAATAATGTGATCCAAGTGATCACTTTATTATTATAACATTTCAAAAATCTCTGCAAATGTCCATGATATTCTTTGAGCACTGGATGCGGAAGCAGCTATCTTCTTTGTTTGTGTACATCTTATCTCTGTGGTTCAGCTGCTAGCTCTATTGCCCCCCCCCCCCTCCCTTTTTGGGTTCATTCGGCTCCTATCGGTCTTACTCGGCCATTGAATGTTTTTGCGGGAGAAAAAACTACTAGAGACCTGTGCTTTAAAAAACGACTAGAGACCTGTTCTTTAAGTCTTTCTGATGATGTCAGACAGGGTCCGACATCGGACCGGAAAGAAAAAATCGGAATGTTGGACCTGGTCCAACATAAGACTGCAAAGGGTTAAGATAACAGTAGGCCTTGTTTTCTTACATTACCAATACATTGTTTTTCATATGATTACCGATACATTTTACTCTACAAACCTTCAAAATTGACTGCAATAAAACTGCTCTTGGTTTAATAGTTCTCTGGGTGCATAATGGAAGGAGAATAGAATTGTTAAGGGAATGGTCTGCACAGGGGTTGTATTTGTATTTTTAATCCCTCCATGAAAAGAGCACCTCTATAAAATAAACATTGGTATTGCACCTAAACTGCATCGGTTAACAGAATAATCAGATAGTTCTACATGTATAACAACCCTTTTAACTGGGTTTGCTATTACTGAAAGCACTGAGGCCTTTCACCCTGATTGCTCTTGGGTTTCTGTCTCTGTCTAGACATGCTTACCAAGGTGAAAGAGAACATTTACTTGGATTCGATACCTTGGAAATGAAACTCAGCTGGGTGGAATGTGTTTGGCTTCATTTTTTAATCAAGTAATGAATGACCTAGAAGAAAAAAAACATCACTATGATGAAAAAGCTATTCTAGGAATGCATACAGTGCAAAGATAGTAACATTAAACCATGCATTTGTTCTCTCTAGTTCCATATTCCCTTAGGAAGTTCATGCAGTAATGCACTCAATTTTAGTCAGTCATATGGATCAATAGTCTCATGAGCTCAGCATTGATCACCAACTTATGTTCAATATTATCATTAAACCAAGACAAGTTGGCCATTATAACGTGCAGATCTATGCAGGGTGCATGCTAATTATAACTATTTAACAAACCTTCTAAGAAAATTGGCCAGTGTTTGGATTAACTAAAAAAAATCTGTTTTAGGTGACAGATGGACAGAGCAGGAAGCTAGTTTTTAATACCTAATGGCATCAGTTTATGATAGTTGTACTTTAGGTTGCATAAGACACTGGTTCTGAGACTGCATCTAGAATACTGTGTTCATTTCTGGTCACCACATCACCAAAAGGACATTCAGTCCAGCAGAGAGCAACTAGACTAATCCCAGGGCTTAAAGCAAATAACAGGTTGAAGAGAAGTTGAGGGAACTGGTTTTATTTAGCCAAGAGCAAAGCAGAATTGGGGAGAATAAATTGAAGTCTTTAAAATCTTAAAGAACTTGACAAAATTAACCCTAGCCAATAAATGCAACACAAATACCTTGACCAGAAGACACAGTTGTAAATTAAGTAGACAGCATTAGGACAGAGGCTATCAGACATTTTTTATGTACAGTGGTGAGAGATGGAGAGTTATCTACCCATGCTGTTGACGCTGAATCATTGGGAACCTTTATAATCCAACTTAACAAAGTTTTGAGATCACTCAGCTACTAGGATGCGGATGAGTACTAATGGGCCGAACGGCCTCTCTGTAGATTTTTTTATGTTTTTATGATCCAACTAAAATTCTTACTAGAAAGCAATGGGTTAGTCTGACAGAGAAAGAATGAACCTGAGTTACAAATCTGTGTAAAGGGAACAGTGTGCCCCAGACTGGATGATTTGGCAATTAATTCCAGGGAAAGGTAGAAGTCGGCCTTCTAGAAAGTGAGTGGAGTCACAGTACACCAAGTCATCACCCCAGACAGGAAGCGATGTGTTGATTGTGCGTTGGAGGAAAACGATTGCACTCGTTAACCAAGGGGATGTGACAATGTGAACTGTTCCCTTTATTATGGTTACTAACAAACCGCAGAAGGACCATATATGTACCTTGAGTGTTTCGTGTTTGTTTTGTTTGCCGTGTTAATTGTACTGTTTGTTTTTTTATAGACGGCTAACACTTCCAGGAGCTGTCGCTTCAGGCCAGCACCCAACTCGGACTTCACTGCACTTGTACTTACTGATAAACTGTATAACTCTGGACAGGTGATCGTGTTTGTGGTGTTCTGTGTGTGTGTGTGTTTAAATACTGTGTCTATTATTTCGGGACTGAGCCCTGTGTTTATTTAACTGCGCAATACACATTGTTGTATATTGCTAATCCTCCATTATTTTACTGTTGTGAAGTGACATTGGAATTACAAATAAACCACCATTTCACCAGTACTTTGTTGTTTGTCAATGTCTTGAGCTCTGCATCACCTCTACACCTGCCCACTGCAAACCACTTTGCCACAGTCAGGCAGCTACATCTTTTGAATAAGCCAATCAACATGATTCGAAGTGCATTACTCAGCTCTTACAGCATCATATGTGATACTCTGTACCCTGTCTTGTCCTGCAAACAATGGTTGGTAATTGAAGTGTTTTTACCTATGCAATAGAAAGATTTAAATACAGTAGTAGAAATATGAGAACCTGAATGCTGTTCTCCTGTGGTGTTACTGTCAGGCTGCGTGAGAGCTTTTAGTGTTCACACATGAGTTTGTTCTTGTTTGAAATGTTTCTCATGCACATACATAAGAGCAGAGAGATTATCCTAGAGTTTAACAGAATAAATGTACCACCTGCTCTTTAAAATAATGTAGAAAAAAATGTAAGGAGGTGTAGCATAATGATTTCAGAAGTTTTAAATATTAAGTATTAAATATTAAATATTAAATATTAATATTATCAGAAGTATTAAGTATTTTCTCTTTGCACTTGCCTCCAAATAGTGCCCAGAGAGGTTCATTCTTAATTATTTTTAAAATCACTTTCATCACCAGCATTCTAACACCCGTCCAACTTATTCTAGGCCTCCCTATAAAAAGCCAGTAATTACAAGTCGGAGGACAGCACTTATCTTTGTAATCACAGGCATTCGTTCTCGTGTTTCAGCATTGCTTTGAGTTGCTCCCCTGCTGCTATCCTCACATCCTGTAGCCCGCCTACAACAAGCTGCTCAACACAGTGTGACAGGGCAGAGGCCCCGCACACTGGGGAATGTGTTTTGTGGCTGCTTTGCCAGCCGCAATGTAATTGTTTAATTGCTTCATTGTTTTATTGAGCCAGGATCAGAATCTGGCTCTAATTCATTTAAGTACACCTGCTTGTAATTAGCAGGCATGGTATATAAACTGGTCAAAATGGTTGGTTTGGGACTGTGTTAAGGCTAAAGCCTGAGAGGATTCCTGTGGGGAACTTTAAAGAAAGGTATTGTGAGACTTGTGAAATGTATGTGTTTTGTTACTGCTAAACAGCATAGCTGTCCGGTTATAGGTAAAAAATGACAAAAGTTTAGTTTAGCACTCCTAGGAGGAGTTTGGCTTTTGATTTGTTTATTTAGTTTTTGTAAATGAATAAATATACAGATACAGCCCTATTTTGGTAAATATCTGACAGTGTTAGATATGTGTTACAGTGTTAAGGTCCCAAAAGTGACAAAGCTTATCCCACTTTGTCACAACATAGAATGGAAAAGATCCCCCTGTTTAGATCACAGCATACACCACATTATAAACTTCCCCGATTGTCTGAGCTAATCTGATTCCCAGTAGAGTGGGAATCTGACCCACCTGTAGATGACCTCTAAAAGAACTTTCAAATAATGAAACTCACTTTAAACAGCAACATCATTTTCAAGCAGTATAAGAGAAACCTATAACCTAAAAATACATTATATTGTGTTTGGTTTATAATGGTATTAATATCCTTCTCAGTGGTACCTGTAGAAAACTGATCTTGTCTTTCATTAAGTGTCCTTGCCTTTGGGACACATGTCACTGTGGTCACCTTTCTAGCAATTTTTGACCACTGCTTCAGACATTAATGCTTAATAAGTATTCATTCATTTTAATATTTCAGTATAATTCCAGGTTTACATGCAGACATGATTTGTTGAAATTATATTTGTCTAGTTGGCTACCTATCTTTGCTCGCATTAAATTCAAGACCCTTGTTCTTGCCTACAGCTCTCTTCAGCACATTGCCTCCTCCTACCTCCAATCCTGTGTGTCTCCCTACACCCCCTCTTGTCCGCTCTGCTCATCCTCTACTGACCAACTGGTCATACCTTCCCTCCACTCCCCATCATCCTGTGCCCACTCCATCTTTTCCCTAGCCCCTCTGTGGTGGAACCAGCTACTGGAGAACTTCAGGACTGCTCCGTCTTTCACCACCTCCCATCGCCTCTTAAGACCCACCTGTTTAGATAGCACTTGTAGATCTCTTGCTCTATAGCACTGGACTTGTTTGACCTAAGCACCACGTTACTGGATTCTCAGCCAATGCAATATCTGTACAAAATTACATGAAAAACTCCAACATTTGCTGTTAAATTGTTTGAAACACTGCTAAATCACAATGGAGTCAGTTTATTACTCACCTTAATACATTTCAAATGATACTATATATTTTTGTTATAAGTTTCCTTTACTGATGTTTTTTATTGCTGTTTAAAAAAAAAAAAAGAAGTAAATAAAAATATTTGTTTTGTAGCAGGGACAGGGTGAAAAGACTTCCTGCCAAGCTAATTGTTTTTGTTTAATATCATTGCTTCATTGTTCAATTGTATTGTTTAATTGTATTGTTATTTGTTAGATGTTTTATTTGTTTCGCAGTTTGCTCATTATTGTAAATTAGAGCCAACTGTCACTATTTAAGGAGAGCAGTCAGTGTGCTAGAGGCTGCTGCTCTGTGAAGAGCTTGATGGTTTGTCGGTGGTATTGAAAAAAGATAATGTGTGAACCTTCTTTTGTTGAACTTCTGTGTGAAACTGAGTGTTTTGTTTTGTTGTCAGTTAAACGGCTCAGCCATCCTGCGAGTTAGTCAGGGACCTGTTCATGTATAGTAAGTGCTCGGAAGAGCTAGGTGTTTATTTAGTTTTTTTATTTATTTTGTACCATTAAAAGTGTGCAATAAAGCGCTGAAAATCAAGTTCAGTTTCTAGATCACATTTTTATGTGGGCACGGACCCAAAAATAAGGTCATTCCTGTCCCTGCCAAAAACATGTGAGAATGTGGCTGTTCCCAAAAGAGATAATTGGTGTCAATTGGGAGCAGCCACAGACTATAAAAAGAAAGCTTGCAGCTCCATTAGCAGAGACTACCAGGGCGCAAAACACACATAGCCACACTTTTACACTTAGAGCGCTCTCGCTCGCTCGCTTGCTCGCTCGCTCTCTCTCTTCACCATGAAATTTTTAAGTTCACTTATTTTCAAAGTTAATAAAAATTTATATAGATATATATATTATTATATAATAGTCATATAATATATAATATATATATCGATTATATATATATATATATATATATATATATTGATTAGTTGTATACAGTGTCTTTCATAGTGGACTAGGTAGGCTGTGAACTGTGCATTATATGCAGAGTCGCTTACAATAGGACATTGATTAAACATCTCATCCGCAGGATGGAGCACAAGGAGATTAAGGGACTTGTTCAGAATATATATTGTAATCGAGTGGGCAGTCACGATCGTTAGTTTGCCCCTGTCAATGCAGGCCCAGACACACAGACTTGAAGTTTTAAAGGGCTGATTCACTATGTTTAATAAACAAACAAAAATAGCTTTTTTTGAGCACTAACTAAACATTAACCACAACTATAAACTAATCACCGCACAGCTAGGTTGTTTGCCAGCCTATCAAGCGGGCTTCTATATACACCAGCAGCCCTGAACAAACTGACTGCTTCCGTTAAATACCCTGCACCTGGCTCTAATTTACAATGATCACCAAGTGCAGGGGATAATTAATAAAACAAATATAATTAACCAAATACACATTCCCTTCCCTGCTGTGTATATATATATATATATATATATATATATATATATATATATATATATATATATATATATATATATATATACACACACACACACACACACACACACAGACACAGTAATGTGCAAAAGTTTTAGGCAGGTGTGAAAAAATGCTGTAAAGTAAGAATGCTTTCAAAAATAGACATGTTAATAGTTTATATTTATCAATTAACAAAATGCAAAGTGAGTGAACAGAAGAAAAATCTACATCAAATTAGTATTTGGTGTGACCACCCTTCAAAACATCATCAGCATCAGTTCTTCTAGGTACACCTGCACACAGTTTTTGAAGGTTGGCCCAAACATCTTGGAGAACTAACCATAGTTCTTCTGTGGATGTAGGCAGCCTCAGTTTCTTCTCTCTGTTCATGTAGTCCCAGACAGACTTGATGATGTTGAGATCAGGGCTATGTGGGGGCTATACCATCACTTCCAGGACTCCTTGTTCTTCTATACGCTGAAGATAGTTCTTAATGACTTTCACTGTATGTTTGGGGTCATTGTCATGCTGCAGAATAAATTTGGGGCCAATTAGATGCCTCCCTGATGGTATTGCATGATGGATAAGTATCTGCCTGTACTTCTCAGCATTGAGGAAACCATTAATTCTGACCAAATCCCCAACTCCATTTGCAGAAATGCAGCCCCAAACTTGCAAGGAAGCTCCACCATGCTTCCCTGTTGCCTGCAGACACTCATTCGTGTACCACTCTCCAGCCCTTCGGTGAACAAACTGCCTTCTGCTACAGCCAAATATTTCAAATTTTGACTCATCAGTCCAGAGCACCTGCTGCCATTTTTCTGCACCCCAGTTCCTGTGTTTTCGTGCATAGTTGAGTCGCTTGGCCTTGTTTCCACATCGGAGGTATGGCTTTTTGGCCGCAAATCTTCCATGAAGGCCACTTCTATCCAGACTTCTCTGGACAGTAGATGGGTGTACCAGGGTCCCACTGTTTTCTGCTAATTCTGAGCTGATGGCACTGCAGGACATCTTCCGATTGTGAAGGGAAGTAAGCATGATGTGTTTTTCATCTGCTGCAGTAAGTTTCCTTGGCCGACCACTGCGTCTATGGTCCTCAACGTTGCCCGTTTCTTTGTGCTTCTTCAAAAGAGCTTGGACAGCACATCTGGAAACCCCTGCCTGCTTTGAAATTTCTGCCTGGGAGAGACCTTGCTGATGCAGTATAACTACCTTGTGTCTTGTTGCTGTGCTCAGTCTTGCCATGGTGTATGACTTTTGACAGTAAACTGTCTTCAGCAACCTCACCTTGTTAGCTGAGTTTAGCTGTTCTTCACCCAGTTTTATTCCTCCTACACAGCTGTTTCTGTTTCAGTTAATGATTGTGTTTCAACCTACATATTGAATTGATAATCATTAGTACCTGTTTGGTATAATTGTTTAATCATACACCTGACTATATGCCTACAAAATCCCTGACTTTGTGCAAGTGTACCTAGAAGAATTGATGCTGTTTTGAAGGCAAAGGGTGGTCACACCAAATATTGATTTGATTTAGATTTTTCTTCTGTTCACTCACTTTGCATTTTGTTAATTGACAAATATAAACTATTAACATGTCTATTTTTGAAAGCATTCTTACTTTACAGCATTTTTTCACACCTGCCTAAAACTTTTGCACAGTACTGTGTGTGTATATATATATATATATTATATATATATATATATATATATATATATATATATATATATATATATATATATATCTTTGCAAAAAACTTTGTTAATGCATCAGTTAAGGTTGATATTAAAAAGATAAAAGTAGGGAAATGCAATACTAGGGTTTTTAACCTTAACACTGAATTCCTTCACACCACCTAACAAGCAGTGGAATGGGCAAGGCAAGACAAGCAACCACAGACAGCCATCATCAGTTAAGACAAATAGCATACACTCTCTGCAGATAACGCACATGTGTGCTATCTGCCAATATATTCCTAAAACACTGGTGAATACAGAACATACTGGTATTACAGCACAATGTGCAACATGGTATTACAACAATACACTTCCATTTTTGCAGGTGACAACATCATTGTGTCATACATCTATTGCGTGGGTGTCCTGTTCTTAAAGTGCTGCCATTCCCCCTATCCATATTAGTATGAATGCTAATGTTGGTCCATCACCCCTTCCTCCCTTGCAAAATGTATTATGCCAGTGAACATCTACAATTCCATACAACAGGAAGTTATGCTAGGACATAAATTCATATTATAGCAATATTGGTAGTCGTTCTGTTATGCACCTGTGTCTCACGATTGACCATACATATACACTGCCCCTCATGTCGTGCTGCATGCACATCCCCTCCCCTCACCCAACAAACTGATGCATATCAAACTTGTGGATGCCTGTGGCAAAGTGGTGAATACGTGCAGGCGAGTACAGTGCAGAGTGGATTAATCACAGACAAATGATTTACAGATGCAAGGGTGTTTATTAATGATTATAATGTCCAGTGCCTTATGGCAAAACCTGCAAACAATAATAATGATGGAAGTGATACAGCGGCATGTATCTCTCCTGTTTGTAATCCCACAGGTTTGACCCGCCACCAAAAAAAGTTCCACCTTTCCTCACCCACACAAAACACAAACACAGACATAGTTCCTACAGTGCGTGAATAAAGTGCTTGTGGTGCAAAGACAGTTTCAAAGTGAAAAGTGAGTTTTGATGTCCGGGTTAATGCTAGCCTGTGGCTACAGCTCCGGATCGTGCAAGATTTCTTTAAAGGCAAACGACACAAAACAAACAGTGTTACGAGACAGACGAATACACAGAACACTCACAGTTTCTATTTCATAATTGTATGGGCTCCTTCTATGTTTGTTTGTTTACTAACCATCTGCAAAGGAACAGATCACTGAAGCTATGCCCCCATATTTATTACACTGGCATGGCAGTAGGCCTCATACACCAAGTAGACCATGAGGATGGATGTCTCCTGTGTTATCTACAGAGAATTGTATGTTGTTTGTCTTTTTGTTGTACAAAAAGTATAACTAGCTATATTTGTAAACATTAGGTTACGGAAGTAACCCTGGTTCCCTGAAAGAGAAGACGACCACCAGCAATACTTTTGGGATATGCCTCCCACAGGTCAGGTCTTCATTGAGTATTTTATGTCAGAGCTGCCGATAGGCCCCTCCAGGGAGTGAGGTCTTCTGACCCGCCTCCCAAGGGAACAAACACTCACCCCATGGAGCTCACTTGCTCTTTTGCATCGAACCTGCGAAAGCGATCCATGCTTCCTCGCAGGTTTGTGGTTGTCTACTCTTTCAGAGACCCAGGGTTACATCCATAACCTAACATTCCCTTTCAGTTTGAAGATGACCACCACCAATTATTTTGGGAAAAATATACCGAAGTGGTTGCGAGGGAGTGTAAGCGGAGACAGCAGACGAGGGACGTCTCGAGACCGCAAAACCACAGTTAGTGGTGCAAGCGTGCAACTTCAAGGAACCTTGTGTCTATTAAAGGCATAGGGGGATTGTGACAGAAATATGAGTTCTGGTGATAAATCTTCCTCCCGACCTGTGAGGGCGCTAAAGAACGAGAGGAGAAGTATCTGGAAGGGCAGAGCGAGACTCTGTTGTAAGACCGTATTGATTTGAAAGGTAAACGAGAGGCAGCTGCAAGTAATAAAGCAGCTGCAACCGTTTACCTAGCTATCATGCGGGATTACATATAGAGGCCAGGGTAAATCTGATCTTCTGATCCGCAGTACATATGTCAGTCAGTGAGGCTATTCTAAAGAGGGCCCATGACGTAGCCACTCTTCTGGTAGAGTATGCAGCCACCCACCCTAGTGGGGTAGGCCGGCATTTTATATATGTAGTTGAAACTGTTTCCACAATCCATTGAGACAGCCGCTGCTTTGAGAGGGCTTGACCCAGTGTCCTTACACCATGTCAGACGAAGCGCTGGTCAGTACGTAACGATACCTTGTTTCCATCGTCCCAAATGTGCATAAAGGAACTGTGCACCGACATAGCCTGTAGCTCACTGACCCTCTTAGCGGAGGTGATTGCTAACAAAAAGGCTGTCTTCATAGAGAGATATTTCAACTATGGAATGTATAGGCTAAAACGGGGCCTGTGAGAGCCTCCGATACCACATCTAGAGGAATCAGGGAGGAAGTCCCTCAGGGAGAGTGCCCTTCAAAAAATGGGTTGCCAGGAAAAAAGTGCCTGGGGACACCAAGTCAATGGGGACATGGCATGCAGATATGGCTGCCAGGTTCACTTTGAGCATAGAGGGGAATTTACCTTTCTCCAGCAGTTCTTGCAAGAATTGTAAAATAATTGCTATAGGGCAAGAGATAAGGTCATGACCTCTGGTCATACACCAGTCTTGAAAATACCTCGATTTATAGGCATATAACGACTTTAGGGAGGAGGCCCTAGCATTCAACAGTGCACTAAGGACCGTGTCCGAGAGCCCAAGGTTGGACAGATGGCTCCGTTCAGGGGCCAGATCCATAGTTGGAGTCTGCCCGCATCTGATTGCCAGAGAGTCCTCTCATCTGACTGAGGAGATCCAAAGACATAGTGGGATCTCCCAGGGCTGGCCTTGCAGTAGTTGGCAAAGTGTCAAAAACCAGATTCTCCTGGACCATCTGCTGACCACCAGGAAAACTGTCACCTTCTCTTTTCAGACCTACTCTAAGAAAGCCGGGAGGAACGGTATTGACGGGAAGGCTTAAAAGTGTGTTCTGGGGAACTTGATTCACCACTCTGGGAAGATGAACAGCCCTGATGGATAACTGGTTCCGTTGTGCCAAAGTCAGTAATCTGAAGGCTATGTGATGTAACCCCAGGGACCAAAGTCCTCCCTGGTGGTTCACATGCTGTGTACTAAGGACATGTCTCCCTTGGAGCACAGGGACAAAATGCTGGAGAACAAGATGAACCACTCGCAATTCCAGTGCATTTATATGTAGGAATGTCCAACTGCCCAACCAGGACCTGTGCCCAAACTGCACCCCATCCCAAAGTGGGTGCGTCTGTCAGCAGTGGATCACCCCCATCCTTACACCTTTGCACATGTGAAAGGTTTGCCTCCACCAGTGCAGGGCTTCCAAAAAAAAAAAAAATTATGAATCCAAATTAACATGTATTTATACTAAAGTAATACAAAGATGACTACAAAAGATTTAGAAGTGAGTCGTTTTTCGAGATTTACGATTATACTGTATGAAAAGTGCTGTCAGTCAGATACAATAATAAGATTCTTCTGCTAGGGGCTTAATGGGACCCCCAAGCCCTCCGTCTTTTTCCTGTATCCCCATTTTTTTTTTGGCCACCAGCTGCAACTGATATATAAATATTAAACACAAAAAACTACTGACAATTCTGAAAAAGAGGGGAATTTGTCAAGTAAGGCCGCCACTGCCCCATGTTCTGATAAGGTTTTCCAGCACACACTGCTTAACTGGTACTGTAGGTGGGTTCACTTCAAACAACATGTGTAGTGACCAGTGGACAGGTCAGACGAGGTCTAAAACTAGAACAACCATGGTTGTTTTCATGTTGTCATGGAATTATATGTGAAATGGAAAAGCTAATTACAATAGTTGGAATATGAACACATCTGGAGTGAAACAGGTCATGTATTGTGTGCTTTTCCAAGTATTCATTTTAGCTATTTTGGTTTTTTATTTATGAAAGACACAAAAACGTGCTCGATAGGCTAGAAAATAAATTTGATGTGTGTGTGGCATAGTAATATATGGAACACATAAAGCTACATGGTGTTAATTAAAATGGGAGGCTACTATCTCATACATATGACATAATATCTCATGCGCATGACTTACTATAATATCTTGTGATGCGCATGACTTACTATAATATCTTGTTCTCACAAAATTTACACCATGTCCCTCTAGGGGTTCTGTAATAATGAGATCATTGAAAGGAGACAAATAACATGTTACACAAGCATTTTCCAACCAAGTAATCCATTAACTTTATAGATTTATGACAGTGACTCTTCTAAACTTCTAAATGATATCTATTAAGCTGTTTCAAAGAACTTTTGAATCCTCAGCAACCCACTGGTTACTACACATGTGTCAGGTAAGGGCGCAGTGGCACAACTGCCCGTCTTTTTTTTTGGAATTGGCAGCTCGAAGGCTGATTTTAAAACATGATATTTATAAGCAATGGAAAGTAGATCCCTTCATTTAGATTGCAGTCCTCTTTGTATATCTTAAAGGAAGTTCTTGGTTTGGTATTTTTTTTATTTATTTGTGGTGAAACTCTTAGTTTTTGTAATAGAATAATTCTCTACTATTATAACAAACATTCCTAAGTATACATATACATAGACTTCTCCTACCTAAAATAAGCTATTATTATTAGGCTGTATTTTTTTTTTCTTTAAACATGAATACTTTAGTTACATTTGATTGATTACACTATGTAACACAATTTTTGTTCCTGGGTAGTAAGTGTTATTTCTTAATTGCTTATCCTAATTGCTGTATTTACAGTATAACTGTAAATCTCGAAAAACTACTGACTTCTAAATCTTTTGTAGTCATCTTTGTATTACTTTAGTATAAATACATGTTAATTTGGATTCATTTGTTGTTTTTTTCTGACTTTATGTGAACGAAAAGACACACATTTGCCCATTTTCCCATTGGAAATAGTGATATTTTGAAATATCACTGTCCTGGTCACAAAAACAAAGTTTGTGGGGAATAATAGCCATAGCATAAGCAATTAGGAAATAACACTTACTACCCAGGAACAATTTTTTTATTTATTTTTTGTTACACAGTGTTATTGATAACATGAATATAGTCATAAATGTATTTATATTTATACTTATACCTTGTTTAAAAATATACATTGATTCAAATGGTCTAGTTAGGAGGAGAACGGCACATTTGCATACAATCGATTCAACCATTTAATTGCTTAATATAAACAAGATTATAGCCTAATAATCAGGAACAACAGAATCTCAAAGATACTTGTAACTGTTAACTATGGATTTGAACATGTAAAACAAATGCTGGGGTAAATCACATACAAAAATAAATAAATGAAAATAAACAGGAACTTTGCCATCAACTTTCAATGCACAAAATGACCACATTCCTTCCTGACTGGTAGTGAAGATTCAAGCCCAGGAATCTCATTAAGTTAGGTACACTATATACTGTAAATGATTTACTTTCTACAAGTACTTAAACATATACACATACATATTAGTTTAAAAATGCTGTTGTAAAAAATGCATGGGAATACTCCAAACACCAAGGTGGTCCCTACATTGAAAAAGGTTGGGAACCACTGCTGCACAGCTATAAAAGCTGTGCAGCTTCACTATTTGCTATACGAAGGACTCATCGTGTCACAACCCTTTACACTGTGCAAAATGGTCTCCAGCTGTTGTTCATACTTTAAATACAGACTGCATTTGCGAAATTGAATACATTGACATTTCTGTTTGCACCTTTTATACAAGAGGTTTAAAATATTTCAAAGGCGACGTTGTTAGTCCATCCATCCTTGCAATAAACAGAGAATCCGAAAAAAAGAATTTAAAACATTAATTGAGAGATGCAGGTATGTGATAGCCAGAGCTCTTTTAGGTATTTTAGAATGACAGATGAAAGGGTTGACGATCATTTAAGGCTCTACACCGCACGTCGCAAGATTGTAGATGAAGTAAATATGACTTATTGCACAGGGTCGCACAGAGACCCTCAACTCCTGATCAGAAATTATGTCTGAATCTGAAATATGTGCTGTAGGCTTTGTACTCTAAAGCAGTGTTTACCAGCCCTGTTCCTGGTGGCACACCGTGTCTACTGGTTTTCATTCCAACGCCGAGCTCAATTGCTTATTGAAGTGATTAATTGGGTATTTTCTCGTTATTTTCAAGCTCTTCGTTTATTAATACTGTTCAATTAAGCAATTGAGCGTTGCGTTGGAACGAAAACCAGCAGAAACAATGTGCCGCCAGGAGCTGGGTTGGGAAACACTGTTCTAAAGTAACATTTAAACTATTTAAAAGCTCTTGTGATGCTGATGTAGCTAAAACTACATTATTTGGTGACCTTTCTGTGAATTCTGGTTTTTCTGCCACATCTCACCTATGAAATTACCATGCCAAAATCATAGCCTTATTTATAATATATTGAAAATATGTGTTCTATTCGTATAAGTTATTAACTACATTGTCTAAACAACATGATGCAGTAAAAAATCCATAGAAAGAAGAGCAGCCTAAGAATATGTGCTAATGTGTTAATAGGTGCTCCCTTTTAGTATATGAATTGTTGAGAATGGAAAGGATCCTCCCAAAGAGAAACACTTTTAGAGAGGCACATTTTGTTTTGTTCTCGTTTCTGATTATTTATCTAGATGGGGCAGGAAGTCAGTTAAAAAGGTAATGGGACAGAGGAACTGTTTTGTGGCTGAAAATATGAATCTTCAGTAAACACTGGGTGTGGATATTGGTTTAAGCAACATACGATACAAATCTCTATAAACTCTTGTTTAGATCACATACAACACAATATATTCCTGTGGCAGGCTGGCGAGTGGATAGAGTCCCAGAGACAGTCTGTAGTTCAAAAAAATATAACTATTTTATTATAAATAAACACAAAAATGAAAGGGCACAAGGGCCAAAATAAAGGGATTTAAACACAAATAAAGCAAGACAAAAAGCAAAAAATAACAATTTCCAGGCTGGGCAATGCCCATACAAACATACAAACATACAAACATACAAACATACAAACAACTTCTTCCTCAGCTCCCTCTCCCCAAATGAGAAGCAGGGGCCTCCTTTTATGTCAGGTGGCTGGGCCCTGATTGATTGTTAATTAAACTAATCATCTAATCAACCCCAGCCACCTGAACACAATGAACCCAGGCAGGTAGGGGAATTTAACCCCATCCCTGCCAATTTCTAAAGGGCAGAGCTGTGCTCTGCTATTAAGGTATAATATTTTGAAGAAGGGCCTAACAGAGTCGATTAGTCTAAGGGTCATCTTCCCAGTAATAGGTGTCCATCTACTGGAGATTTTCTTGTATATACTGACCTGCTATAAAGAACTATATATTGACTGAATATATAATATATATTTATATATATATATATAATATATATATATTGTATATAACATATATTGAATATTGAAACTAATTTTAAACAGCAACAACATTTTTAAGCAATTGTCCTGTCTGCTTTGATAAACGTAGACCAAAATTATTTTTTAAATTTAATTATTTTGTCAGTTAGCTGAGGGCACAGTAAAAAACAATAGCTGAAGTGTTTAAAGTTATGAGTGAAGAGAAATGTTCCAGTGACACCAATCTTGGACAGTTCACAGTAGAATATCCAACAACAATAATATGTTTCTTTTGTAATCTTAAAAAGCTGTTATGGGCCTCTTAAGAAGTGGTTAACAGTAGTGGCTGCCATTACATACATCCTACCTTGGTGCAATTAATATGTTTTTTTTTCTTACATGGTTGTTTGGACCAAGTCTACTTTGTTGCGGCTGTCTAATCCAGCCTCATATTGATGGCCATATAAAATGATGACCCTTGAAATGAATGACCAAAGCTACAGTGTGACCTGTGAACTTTTGACCCAGAGGCCTTGTTCACTAATTACTGATGGAAATGTAATATATTTAAATATAACATACATGTTTTACACTGCCCTCCAACAAACATTGTTGTACATGACAGATACGTACATTTAGAACAAGGTTTGATCATTTATCCATTGTTACCCAACTCAGACTCTAAAGACCCCGTTCACACTTGCGGTTTAGGCTGGCCCAGGGCCGCCTTATTTCATTTGTGAATGCCCTGGGCTGAGTGAAATTTAGACCAGCTTTTTGATGGGGCCTAAAGTAGGTAATGCAACCTCAGGGCCGGCCTATCTGTATGTGTGAATCCAACGTAGGCCCATTGCCAGCTTAACGCGTCAATGCGGTGACGTAGCTCAAACCACTCCCCTACTAGGTTGAGCATAGTAGATCAAACAATGTCGGTTTTAAGAGGTAGCAACTGGGATGATGCATAAATTAACCCTTAGCGGTCCATTTATTCTGCACTTGTCAGGCGCCCCAGGTCCAACTTATTTACACACGCTATTTCATTTTTTTTTCAGAGTAAAACAGGTTTAAAAGGCATTGAGTCACAAAAGGACAGTCGTGCAGCTGTCCTTTTGCTGTCCTCCAGCCAAGCCCCACCCCTTGTTCGCTGTATTTTTCACATACCTCTTTATAGATGTGCATACTGATAAATTCTCTCCTGATCACTCGTTTTATCACCAAATTCCTCAATAATGTGATCCAAGTCATTATTTTATTACTATAACATCTCAAAAGGCTATGAAAATGTCTGTGATATTCTTTGGGCGCTGGATGCAGAAGCAGCTGTATTCCTTTATGTCCGTGTTATCTCTGTGGTGCAAGGGACTATCAGAGACGACTTTTTGAGTGGAGTTCAGTGAAAAACACTTGCTGGAAACTAGGTTTTTATCATAATTGACAGTGTTTACATCGTATACGTTTCTGTATTTACTTGAAAATGAAAACACATGTTACAATATACAAAACATAAGAAGTATCAAAGCAATGTTCAAGAAAATTGAAAATTGTCTCTAAATCTTGGATTCCTCAAAATAGCCACCTTTTGCCTTAATAACAGCCTCACAAACACGAAGCATTCGGTTAACAAGTTTCAACAGGAAATCACCAGACATGTCTTCCCAGCTCTTCTGCAGCAATTCCCAGAGATGTAGGGCACTTGTGGGTAGCTTTGCTTTGACTCTTCTGTCCAGTTCGTCCCATACAAGTTCTATGGGACTGAGGTCTGGAGACTGGGCAGGCCAGGTCATTAGATTAAGTTGTCCTTCACTTTCCTTCTTCGCCAGATAGTTCTTGCACAACTTTGAGGTGTGTTTTGGGTCATTATCTTGCTGAAGAATGAAGGACTGCCCAACTTATGGAATGGCATGCCTCTGAAGTATGCTATGATAGCCATGCTGATTGAGCTTGCCATGGACTTGGTAAAGATCACCAACTCTGTCACCAGCAAAGCAACCCCAGACCATGTCACTGCCTCCTCCATGCTTGACAGTGGGAACCACACATGCAGAACTCATGCGCTCACCCTCTCTGCGTCTTACAAATACTCTGCGGTTGGACCCAAATATTTCAATTTTTTTATTCATTGGTCCACAAGACAGGACAGTTAATCGCCGCTTTCGCAGACTTGTGACTCAAATGAACTTGTTCTCTCATTCTGAGGTCACCCTTGGCCTATCTGACATCCTCATGAGTGCCAGTTTCTTCAAATTTCGTTCGATGATCTTGGCCATAGCAGTTATAGACACTTGCAAAGTTCTTGCGATTTGTCTTAAAGATTGACCTTCATTTCTTAAAGTAATTACAGACTGCCTTTTTTCTTTGCTTAACTGAGCGTATTTTGCCATTTTCTGCTCCCTTACATTCAGGAATGACAAACTTGTGCCTATACTACCTATATTCATAGTAATCATGGACCCTCACCTGTTAACAATAATTGGTGACAAAAGGTTAATTAGGTAACATGCTAGTTAACTCAAAGAACATCTAACAAAGACACTTTTATACTTAGGCCAGTGTTCTAACACCGTTCGTTATACACATTTCAGACTTTTAACTGACTTGGGCTTCAGACTGTAATCCCCTTGCTTTGGGTGACCATTTCATTGTAATTAACAAGATTTACATTTTCATTTAAAAATTAAATTTTTGAATGCAATTCACTTATGATTATCAGTTTATATAGGTACACGTATCATATAATGAAATATTAAGTGTTTATAGGCAAGCTTATACAGTTAAAAGCATAGATTATCATGAAAAACCTGGTTTCAAGCAGGTATACTCAAACTTTTGACTGGTACTGTATGCACACACACACTTCAGATTGTAGATAAGATTGTAAATCTCAATATTGATAAATAATGCATACAACGTTCTATATTCAGTCACCATTAATATAATAATCTGTATTGTGACTAATGTAATGATGTACACGTCCTTCTTTGCTGTATTTACGCATGATCCAACACGATCGCTTCTTTCCACAGTAACCAACTGCAATGTCAACACAAGTCTTTATCGTATCTTATGCAATAAGTACAGTACCAAAAGTGTTGCAAAAAATAAGATGGCCATATTTTACAAATTTCCCAGCTCAATCTCTTATGTTGACTTCCGGGAATGCAGTGTTTACGTCGCTGTTTACATTCCCGACAAGCACTTTTCCGCAATTTAGGCTTCCTTTTCAGCCACATATGTGAAGGCATTTAGACCCCCTAAAACCTCAACTGTGAATGGAAATTTGAGGCAGCCCAGAGGCAGCCCAGGGTTGGCTCAGTAAGTATGAACGGGGTCTAAGTTTAATCATATTAGTGAATAGATACTGTAACAGAGCAGCCACTCAATGTGGCCCAGGACAAAAGAACTTGGTTTCAAAGAGCTGACGCACTATTTTTAATAAAAAAACAAATCAGAAAAAAAAGCCTAGCTCTATACAAGCACTAACTAAACAAACAGGAACCTAACTAACAACAGGACAGCTAAGCTGTTTACCTGCTAACACAAAAACAAACAAAAAAAACACACAGTTTTTACAAACAACTTTTTTCAAAAGCCTACACACAGTACCTTTTTTTCCCATACGCTTGTGCACACTCTCAAGCAGGTTCTCCACACAGCAGCAGCCCAGAACAGACTGGCTGCTTCCTTTAAATACCCTGCACCTGGCTCAAATTTACAATGATAGCCAGGTGCATGGGATAATTAACAATAAAACAATTAACAAAAACAATTAACTGTAGCAAAGTGCCCGCCCCTGTGTGTATTTTGTGTTGTATGTTGTGTGTTAATGTTGGTGTATAGTCATTGGTACACGGGATATAAGGATCTGTGTAACACAAGTGTTTAAAATGTATATTTGTATTTAGGCATGAGGATTGCACAGCACTTCACATGCAAGTAAAAAGTAATAATATATGAGCATGGGGAATTGCACTTTATTAATTCATGTGCAGTTGTACCGCGACTCCAGTTGAATGAATGATTAGCAATCGAGTCTCAGTACATCTGCATAAAAGCTGCATGTTTTCACTCACTCGGGGTTGTGTGTTCAGTGAGTGGAGAACGGGATTGGAGACGGAGGTAATAATAAGAAGAGCAATAATAGTAATAGTTAAAAACATCACTGTGTTTGTTTAGTGTTAGTCCGTTTTTGTTTCATCTCTTTGTTTTGGCGAATGTGCTGTGTCTTGTGTCTTGTTTGTCTCGCAACCTTTAATTTTCTGTCTGTCTGTGCACTATTAAATGCTGAGTGAGACCATTCGCTCAACTCCACCCAACTCCACCTCTCTCTGTCTTTTATTTCCTGGTTCCTGTGTCAGGTCTGACATCACCCACTCCGGCCGTCTTTGTAACAATAACACATGTTTTTTTTTTTGGCAGGGAGGATATCACATCCTCCCCCTTAAGTGCGCAGCACTGATCGGCCATTCCAAAGCCACCCCCCCCTCCCTGCTGTGCTACAATACATATTATATCTTCAAATATATACAAATAGCGTAAACATGAAGCCACCCGGGGCTATATTTACATGCATGTTTACTCCAGTTTAACTCTTATTTTCAACTGTAAAATACCTGTTATTTATTTTTTACGAAACTAGAATCAAACAACTAAATATAAATCCCTTAACACTAGAAAGACTGTGTTTATAGGTAGACCTAGAACACAGTGGCACTGGAACAATTTTTAAAGTGAAGTACACTACAGGTGTCAACTAGAGAGAGATCATCATACCTGTGATGCACGATACTGGATGCCTGTGACTGACCTTGCTGTTTGTGGGCTTGCTTGCTTGCTGCTAAATAGTTTTTACATAAACTATAGTTGCATACTGCATTTTCTATAATTAAAAATAATGTTTTTGGTCACTAGCACTAGTTTTTCTCTAGAAAATGAATTATAGTTTTTTTTTATTTATTTTTTTTACTTTTAACACCTTTTCAGCAAAGCAGCAA
This sequence comes from Polyodon spathula, assembly GCF_017654505.1. Classification (NCBI taxonomy): domain Eukaryota; kingdom Metazoa; phylum Chordata; class Actinopteri; order Acipenseriformes; family Polyodontidae; genus Polyodon; species Polyodon spathula. Next base: position 14,641,615 of record NC_054550.1, read on the forward strand.
CACTCATTTATAAATGAGGTCAGAGCTAGGGGTTTTTTCTAACTAACTATTTTTTTCTGACAAATGAACTTATACCCAGTGAAGGCCATCCAGACAGTGTATTTTTATCAGTGTACTTTTAGCTGTTCTAATGGGTCTGATAATGGGTGGCATTCATGCATTCAAGTTTCATAAAGAGCAGTGAAAATAACCTGTAAATTAAAGGTTATGTTACGCGTGAATAAACTTGAATGAATCTTAATTTCTTAGATTTTATTTTATACTTCATTACATTTGTACAGTACTACCACGTTATAATGCAGTTGTTGGGGTCCATAATTAAGTAACCACATTATTTGTGTTCCGCCTTATAACAAATATTTGCATTTTTATTCCTGAAATGATGTACAATGACCAAATTAAATATTGTAGCGTACGGTAGACAATGAAGGAAGAGACAAACACAATTTGCAGGTATTTAAATCCATGGTTTATTGGATGACTATTCCTGGCCCCTGCTCAAAAACAACAAATAGACCTGCACTCTCACAGCAGCTTGACTCACTCGGCTCTGCCTGCGCTGATGTGGGCATCCCCTTATGTGCATTCATGTCCGCGTCGTCCTGTTGATGTTCCTGCCGGAACAAAGTGAATAAGCAAAGTCTAATTCATTCTCTTAACGCAGTGCATTTTTTCCCTAGAGCAGCCCTCTTTGGAGTCAATCTTATCAAGAAAACCTCTTAGTTTTTATTTGTCTTTTATCCATCAAGACAATATAGATTCTGCAACATTTATGTCTTTTGAGACTGCTGCCTGCCATGCTTCGTACTGTATATGAGGAATGTTTTCCCAACATTTGCGAGTCAAATTGCATTATAGCATAAATGTCGTGGCATAAATGGGAGCCACGACCTTATCATGTTATAACCAATTCTGCACTATAACAGGTCGAATTACAACAGGGTAGCACACAAATAATAGAGTGGTTAAATAAAACACTGGACCACACAAGGTATTCTTATTTAAAACAACTTCCTCCACTACAATTTCTAACTCCTGCATGCAGTTTTAATTTACGTTGCCTTAGCCTTTATATCATTGTGGTCATGGGTAAGTCTTGGACACTATTGTGCACATTAAATCACTCACAATACATGTAGTGTGCACACTATGGTATGGTATTTAAATTAGCCAAATAGTATTCATGTAAATTAATGCATTCTCTGTTAGTATATGAGACAGCAAATTTAGATGTATGGTGCACGATAGGCTCACTACTTAATGTGCACATTACAGCTACATTTATGCACTTTTGTAAATGAGGCCCACTGTATGGAAAAGAAAGTATGTTTATAGCTACAGCAAAGACACTAGTCAGCTCCAAAATGATCATCTATAACTATTAAACACTGAATTAAACACTGCTAATTTTAGAAATACTAACAGGTTCATTTAGAATGAAAGATTCAAGGCAGCAGTTGGTACAGATTACTGATTTTATTAACAAACAATGAGGCCCAGGAAGTGTGTCTGTTCCAGCGGAGGCCGTTGTCAGCCGAGTCTAAATTCTGACAGGGGTCAGCCAGGAGTGTGTGAGGAGGCCAATGATATACACTATGCACACATACACATACACTGAAATACCACTGCACCCCTTAGCAGACCTCAACACTACCAGCTATAGAATTTGACATACCTCAGACATAGCTGCTGCTCACATATAAGGCTGTTACCTCACAATCTCATACTGTACATCATTAGCATTGTAGGTGTTTCTTATGAAAGGTCATGAATGTACAAATGCATCAAACAAGCAAACAGAAAAAAGAACATCTCGTCTTTTCATTTGTGTTCATTTTTTGTCTTGCTTCCTGGAGCTTGCATACCTGTTGCTTAAACTACCTACAGTAATGTAGGTAAACTGGCAATCCAACAATGTCTGTCTTCTGTTGAAACAGTGTGCAGAAGAGCGAACTGCAATTACATGTTTGTGTTTTGCACACTACTGATGGCTGATTCCAGTCATGCAGATTGAGAACAGTTTATGAGAACAATGGAGATTGATGATTTGTCAATATTTTGACACATCCATATAGTAATCATACTTATTGGAGAGGGCATGGCTTCTGTAGGGAGACTGGCCCATTTTAATTTTTTTAATTCAGTTTCCTCAAATGCATGCTAAGAATGTTTGTTCATCTGCCTGATGGCAAAAAGCATTAGTTGCACAATACATTTAATGCAATTTATTTTAATTCCAGTAATGCCGGCAGATGTGAATGGGATATAATGGACTTGTACTTGCTCTATGGAAATTAACACTGATGTCTACTGTCATGCCTTTTGTTATTCCCTTACCTGTCAGTTTGGTAAGAGACCACCTGATAATAAATATTTCAACAAATCTTTTAGGCAAATCAAGATACCATAGAGATCTCAGGTTCTAGCAGGTAAATTCTTAAGCCTCATTCCAAGATGTATCTCGGGAGGCCTGGGATTGAATACCAAAGGCAAATTAAGAAGAAATGGTAGCATGAATCAAAATGGATGGGGGAAAATGGACAGGGAAAAGATGGAAGCACTGTAGACTACAGAGCATACACAACCATGCAATAAGTGTTTAATTACATGGAAATTTCCTGTACAACTGTGTTACCATGTAATGACCATTTTCATAAAATTGCACAGCAGTTACCAAGTAAGAGCAGGAATCATTGGTAATTATAATGTTATTACAGTTATTACAATGTAATTACATGGCTATCCATGCTACAGAAAAGTCAATTAGATAACACAGTGGAGATTTAGCTGGCAGGGCCTGGGAACATCTGAGTCAGCCAACACCAAGAGTTTAGATCACAGAGCAAGGTGTTCCCCGGGGACCTGGCAGAAAACTGGGGAGACAAAGTTATTTCAACAGTACAACAGAAGCAGGGTGCTAGGAGAGACTCATTCTTTTAGTCTCATCACCAGACTGAAACACTTTACTTCATGCAGATGATATGTAAATCGAGTATATCAGAATCAGCATTATAATACCATTTATTTTGCAGAATGCTACTTGCCATTTGGCTTATATGTAATAGTCTTTTTTTATATCTTTACCTACAGTTTAAAGCTCTATAACCACGAATGTAGACAAGCCTGGCTGTTTTGTATAGTGGTTAAGATGTTCAATTAGTGACAGGAATGCTATTGTTTTTCTTCACAAACAAGAAGACCTCCTGCAAGCACAAATCCATTACTGTCACACAATTGGATAGAACTCAAACTACTGTCACTTCTCATCGGCTACTGCTGACAGTGCAATACTGGGGAGGCTCATCAGCTACTGCTGCCAGTGCAATACCTGGTGGAGGCTAAGCGGCTGCCTGTTTTGCTTCAGTACAAGGGGACCTTGGGTCTGCTGAACATCAGCCAAAAGAAGTATAGGAGGTCAACACCCTTCAAGTGTGACAGAGACTGGACTTTTATGACTGGTTAGCATTGTGTGCTGAAGATCCCAAGAAAGAAACTGCTTGTCTGAACATAGCATATATCTGAAAATCACAGGTAGCTGAAGACAAATACCATGGATCTGTTCCTATACAGGTCCACAATATTGTCTATTATTCATAAAGACACGTAGGCGATTCATACACTTTCAGAATTCCATCTATTATGTAGTCCTTATAGAGTCCAATCCCTTAGATAGGAATATATTCAGTTGTTAGTACACCCCCCTATCAGCTGTGCTCCCAATAGCAGTCCCTCCAGGCTAACTTTCTATGTCTAATGTGAATGGAAGCATGTTTGCAACAGTCAAATGCAGAAGAGCATTAATCATGAAGAGTATTACATTCAAAGTGAGTGATGATGGAATTCTCAAATCTATTCATATTAGAAAATTAGAAACCTCAAAATTAAAGTCAATAAATAGAATTGCAGAGTGCTGGTAAAATGAATATCTATTGAAATGAATGCCATAGCAAAATGATTAACATAGGTCTGTTGCAATCACAGTATTCATCATAACTGAGTAAAACTACATTTTGGGAAACTCAGGAAATTATTTAAAAAAAAGGTACACCTAAGCATGGATAAGAATTACTAAAAACTATACATTACTTAAATATCCTAAATTGCGTCTAAAGTAAGTCATTTCATTACATTAAGAACAAATAATGATTTTCAATTAGTAGAAATTACTTTAAGAACTGGCACATTCTTTTCAGCAAGTTGCACAGCCCCTAGCACCAGGAAGTGCTCTCAATTGGAGCAGCGCAGGAAGTTCTTCAGTATTTCCCTGTGAGTGTTTGTTCTGTGCTTCACAATCCCTGGAACACTGCAAAGACTGTTGTTAATGATCTTTTAAAAAACAAAAGTAGCAGAGGCTTGCAGCCAAATTAAACGTGCTTTTTAGATTAATGTCGATGCCATGTGTTTTTACCTTAGGAGCTATTTTAATGATCCTGTCTAAGAGTAATCCATTGTTCCTGAATACAAAACGGAAAGACATTAGTGCCTCCTGTGCAAAAGCTGTGTTGCAGTTTTTAGGAGTCAGCAGCGGGGATCGGTGGCTGCAAATGTTAGTAATGACCTGCCGAGATAAAGAAAGCGGCCCTAATCTTGCCTGGACTCTCACTGAGATGGCTTTTGTTGTCAGGGGTCCAACCCTTACACTAAACACCCATGCTAATGGAGGTGAGCTAATAAACTGCTGACAGCAGGTAAATCAACACATACAACTCCTTATGACTGTTTGCCATTGCAGACTTGGGCTATACTAAATAAAACATGGTTGACTTGTTCTGCACAACCTATATGATTTATACGTGCTCTGTTGTAGCCATGCAGTCTTGTACAGTAACATAAAGTCACTGCTACCTGCAAAAATGTAAAGTGTGACTTACAGATTGCAGACTTTCGTTATGTTAAATAAAACACTGTTGACTTGTACACATCATGTATATTTAATATGTATGGCAAGCCAAATTATCATTAAGAGATATCACAAATTAATTTATAGAGATCTCTAAATATTTAAAGATATCTCTAAATCATTTAGGATATCAAAACTAGATAGTGAGATATATTGAACGGTTTTCTAGATAACTTAAGATAGATGGACACATAAGATATATCTAATTTATGACTTCCTATTCATTTATTCATATTATTTAAAGATAGCTGTAAATCAATTTGAGATACCTTTATTTCATTTTTAGATTTGTCTACTTGATTAACAAATAACTTAAAATTAATTTTAGATATCTTATAAACTGCACAATGCAGACATCTCAAAATGTTTTAAATATGTTTCTAATTCAATTTGATATAGTTGACATATTTTAAGATATCTTAAATTGCATTTTAAGATCATTAAATTATAATTTGGCTTGCCATCAATATGTGCTCAGTGGAATCCATGTACGATGACATAAAATAATTTTTCAAAGAACTAATTTCACAGAAAATAATAAAACTAGAAGCATGAAATAAGGGGTGACAAGTTTTCATCATTACTAGCATCATATAGAGTAAGTGTCCACTTCTGAGATAACAGCACAGTGCAGCATGGACACACAATAGCCATCCTTCAAATCCTGTTTTTGTTTACAGAGAGATGTACAGAGACACCTCTGTAGATATCCCCACAATGTGATACTCTACATAACTTATTTTAAATAATTTTAATACCAAGTTTTACCATAAACCCAGATATATACAAAAATGTGACAGACAGACATGCCCTTACTGTATATCCCAATAATCTAATGCTCTCAATAACGTATGATAAATAATGTTTGTTCCAAGTTTCATCACAAGTGGATAATGGTTTTCCAGATACAGTGTATGGAAAAATCTAAGTTGTGACGACCATTTCGTAACTGCAGTGGGTAATAATGTTGTCCCTTTCTCTTATTATAATTTTGTGAGGAGGTTTTATTACTCATTGCAATGCTGTTGAATAGACCTTATTCACTCAACTGCAGTGGAGAGAAATTACGCCATAGCACTGTTGCGTTCCAATTTGTGGTTCTGATTTAAGAAATAATCAGTTGAAAAATGTATCATTTCATATTAATTAGAGAGCTGAGTGTATACAGAGGGCATGATTATTGTTATTTTGAAAAGGAGATGGGTGAGGGCAAAGACTCGTGAATCGCATTAAACCTTAAAGGTTCACATTGCCATTTTGACTAAGGAAAATTATTCTAATGGTAGGTATTGTACATATGAATCACAAACATATTTCACTATTTTTTTTAATATATGTTAATATTTAAAAAGTTATTAATTGTATCCCTTAGTGCACACTGCCCTTTTTAGATGATAAAAATCTAATTCTGTATATGTTTTATTTAATATTGTTTTATTTTTGCTTTTATAACTCCAAAACAGCCCATTTAGCTTTAAAATAACAATTTTCTGAAGAGAAATCTCAACTTTCATTTTTGTTTGAATGTACATATTCTTCATTATAGTCACAAATTTGATTGCATTTCAGTTATACAGTTCGGGAGCCAATTGAACATTTCCAATCAATAGATAAGTAAGATGCAGAAGCTTGAGATTACGCATGGATACTAAAGGGAATGTGTCTTGTGGGATGTAATGCCCAGTTTGTAATAAAAAAGGTAAATGACACACTGAGTGTACTAAAAGAGTCTTTATTAAGCACAACTGAACAAAATTACAAAAAGATTTAGTAACACGAGTAAACAAAGAAAATGCTTGTGTTACGCAATACTTGGTCAGAAAGGAGATCCTTAACATTACATTAACTCCAAATAAACTACAGGAATAACAGAAAGAGGGACTTTTGATTCTTAAGTAAGGTGACTCATTCTTTTTCATTGACCAGAATGCCTTAGCCCTAATGCTACACCCGTTCTCCTGCCTCTTAACTGTATTTAGAAAACAATTAACACATGCTTATACCAAACCAATAAACGTGAAACAATACAGAGGTACTTAATGTCAACACAGTGAATATTAAAGTAAACGTTCTCTAACTAAAACTGTGAGATATTTTACAAATCTAGTATAGGCTAGTAATAGCTCACTTTCTGATCACAAATACGCTTGCTAATTTACATTATACTTCATGAATATAACCCTTGATTCAATTGCTGTACCCTTTCTCCTGTATGTTGGAATTGTCGCATTATTATCTGCACAATCATCAATTTCTTTAACTTTTTTTTGAGGAACACATTTTAAAGATTTCGTCCACATAGTGATACTATCAGTAGCTGTGGCGGCCATGACAGTTGCTTGCACACCAAGCCTCGTTTTCAACCAAACATGGCCGCTGCGTGAATAAGGCATATATTATGTGTTTTTGTCACACTCAGCATTGCAGCACTTAAAAATAACTATAGCTAAATTTATTGTTTTAAATGAAAAATGGAGGCATTGAAATACTTTATAACCTTTTTCTTTTGAGGTCACAATGAACATTTTGAAATTTTGTAAAAAGTACATGCGAGTAGAAAGAGTCCTAGCGAATCTGCAAGATGTGTGCCACCTGTAGCAGGGATTGACAGATTGGTTTGCTTCCCACTTCTTTCACTGAATCTTTGCTAACGTGTTTTACGAATCCCTGTACAAAAATAAAATAGCTCTCAGGTCTACAGCATGCATCGTGACACTTTTTAGGACTAGCTTCTAATTGAATAATATACAGTGGCTTGCAAAAGTATTCAGACCCCTGACCAATTCTCTCATATTACCGAATTACAAATGGTACATTTAAATTTCATTCTGTTCGATATATTTTTTTAAAACACTCAAAATCAATTATTGTAAGGTGACATTGGTTTTATTTATTTTTAAGAAAAATAAAAAACTGAAATATCTTGCTTGCATAAGTATTCAACCCCTGTGCTGTGGAAGCTCCCAGTTTGCACCGATGAAAGAAATTGCCCTAATGAGGACACAATTAAGTTGCTGTCACATTTTCTGGATAAAAACCCCTCTGTTGAAGGATCATTGTTAAGGCTGTGAAGCTGAAGGAAAATGAAGACCAAAGAGCATTCTACAGAAGTTAGAGATAAAGTAATACAAATGCATAGATTAGGGAAAGGGTACAAATTAATATCCAAGTGTTTGGATTTGAGCACAGTTGGATCAATAATCAGGAAGTGGAAGCTGTATCACACCACCCAGGCACTGCCAAGAATAGGCCGTCCCTCAAAACTCTGCGCTCAAACAAGAAGGGGACTTGTGAGAGAAGCCACAGAGAGGCCAACAATCACTTTGAAGGAGCTACAGAGTTCAATGGCTGGGAGTGGAGTAATGGTGCACCAGTCAACCATATCAAGAGCTCTGCATAACACTGGCCTATATGGGAGGGTGGCAAGAAAGAAGCCGATACTCAAAAAGTACCATCTGAAAGCACGTCTGGAGTTTGCCAGAAAGCATGAGAGTGACCCAGCTGCGATGTGGGAAAAGGTTTTGTGGTCAGATGAGACCAAGATAGAGCTTTTTGGCTAAAACTGAAAGTGCTATGTGTGGCACAAACCTAACACTGCCCATGCCTCAACACACCATCCCTACAGTGAAGTATGGTGGTAGCAGCATCATGCTATGGGGATGCTTCTCATCAGCAGGGACTGGGCATCTTGTTACAATCGAAGGAAGAATGGATGGAGCAAAATACAGGAAAATACTGCAAGGGAATCTGCTTCAGTCTGCTAAAAAACTGAAGCTTGGGAGGAAATTCACCTTTCAGCAGGACAATGATCCCAAACACAAGGCCAAAGCAACACTCCCATTGAGAATCTGTGGCACTATTTGAAAATTGCGGTCCACAAGCGTCATCCAACAAACCTGAACAACCTGGAACAAATCTGCCAAGAAAAATGGGCCAAAATCACTCTAGCACTGTGTGCAAAGCTGACACACACTTACCCCAAAAGACTTAAGGCTGTTATTGCAGCAAAAGGTGGCTCTACCAAATATTAAAGTATGGGGGTTAAATACTTATGCAAGCAAGATATTTCAGTTTTTTTTATTTTTCTTAAAAATATTTCCCAACATAAAACCAATGACACCTTACAATAATTGATTTTGAGTTTCAGTGTTTTAAAAAATAAATATCGAACAGAACGAAATTTCAATGTACCATTTGTAATTCAGTAATATGAGAGAATTGGCCAGAGGTCTGAATACTTTTGCAAGTATATGTATATGTATGTAATATATATATATATATATATATATATATATATATATATATATATATATATATATATATATGTGTTCAGAAACTATGAGAAAGATCAACGCACAAAAACACACATACACGCACACTCATTATAATATAAGTAATAGACTTACCCCCCTCAACTAAACACCACATGACCATCATGACAGTAAAAATAAACATAATGAAGCATTCTTGCCTTTGTATAAGTTAGTGATCAGCAGATGTGTCAGCCGCACAAAGGGAAGAATGTATGGTTTTCACTATCTCTACTGTGCTGAATAAATTAATATTTTTTACTCCAGTCACTGTTAAACAAGCATTTTCTTTTTTGTGTTGCTCTGATAGATTCCATTTTAATTTGCTGGACCCGACAGGCTGACTTTATATTTTGTATATGATATCTTAGAACCTTCTATCACTGTGAATGCTGTTCAAAAATGATTGGTTCCATACACATCAAATCGCTGGTGGCTAGTAGCCTAACAAACTAGAGGGGCTGGGCTATTCAAACCAACATTTGTTTTCAGAATGTACTAAATGTAATTAAATGTCTAAGAGATACAAATGGCAAAATCGTAGATGAAGAAAAGAAAATAGCAAATATATTAAATGATTACTTTTCACAAGTTTTTACAAAGGAGGATAAGGACAACATGCCCCACATGTCATCCAGTTCCTATCCAGTTTTAAATAACTTTAGCATAACCGAGGCAGAAGTGTTAAAGGGACTAGGAGCTCTTAAAATAAACAAATCCCCTGGGCCAGATGAGATCCTCCCAATAGTACTCAAAGAAATGAAAGAAGTTATTTATAGACCGCTAACCAAGATCATGCAACAGTCTCTTGACACAGGGATGGCACCGACAGACTGGAAAATTGCAAACATATTACCGATCCACAAAAAGGGAAACAAAACTGAACCAGGTAACTACAGACCAGTAAGCCTGACTTCTATTATATGCAAACTTATGGAAACTATAATAAGATCCAAAAAGGAAAATTACCTATATGGTAACAGGGTCCTGGGAGACAGTCAACATGGTTTTAGGAAAGGGAGATCGTGTCTAACTAACTTGCTTGATTTTTTTGAGGATGCAACATCAATAATGGATAATTGCAAAGCATATGACATGGTTTATTTAGATTTCCAAAAAGCTTTTGACAAAGTCCCACACAAAAGATTAATTCTCAAACTGAACACAGTAGGGAATCAAGGAAACACATGTACATGGATTAGGGAGTGGTTAACATGTAGAAAACAGAAAGTACTTATTAGAGGAAAAACCTCAGAATGGAGTGTGGTAACCAGTGGAGTACCACAGGGATCAGTATTAGGTCCTCTGCTATTCCTAATCTACATCAATGATTTAGATTCTGGTATAGTAAGCAAACTTGTTAAATTTGCAGACGACACAAAAATAGGAGGAGTGGCAAACACTGTTGCAGCAGCAAAGGTCATTCAAAATGATCTAGACAAGATTCAGAACTGGGCAGACATATGGCAAATGATATTTAATAGAGAAAAGTGTAAGGTACTGCACACAGGAAATAAAAATGTGCATTATAAATATCATATGGGAGATACTGAAATTGGAGAAGGAATCTATGAAAAAGACCTAGGAGTTTTTGTTGACTCAGAAATGTCTTCATCTAGACAGTGTGGGGAAGCTATAAAAAAGGCCAACAAGATGCTTGGATACATTATGAAAAGTGTTGAATTTAAATCAAGGGAAGTAATGTTAAAACTGTACAATGCACTAGTAAGATCTCATCTTGAATATTGTGTGCAGTTCTGGTCACCTCGCTATAAAAAAGATATTGCTGCTCTAGAAAGAGTGCAAAGAAGAGCGACCAGAATTATTCCAGGTTTAAAGGGCATGTCATATGCAGACAGGCTAAAAGAATTGAATCTGTTCAGTCTTGAACAAAGAAGACTACGCGACGACCTAATTCAAGCATTCAAAATACTAAAAGGTATTGACAATGTCGACCCAAGGGACTTTTTCGACCTGAAAAGAAACAAGGACCAGGGGTCACAAATGGAGATTAGACAGAGGGGCATTCAGAACAGAAAATAGGAGGCACTTTTTACATAGAAAATCGTGAGGGTCTGGAATCAACTCCCCAGTAATGTTGTTGAAGCTGACACCCTGGGATCCTTCAAGAAGCTGCTTGATGAGATTTTGGGATCAATAAGCTACTAACAACCAAACGAGCAAGATGGGCCAAATGGCCTCCTCTTGTTTGTAAGCTTTCTTACGTTCTTATGTTCTTAATTGTGCACAGTTATAAGGCCTGTTGTACATAATAACATCGTAAGCATATTAAATGAAATCCAACCTTATTTGTAGAGAAACTGGCCTTGTTTTGTTTTGTGAAGCAAACACTTCTATGACCTGATGGTTAAAGACAGGGATATTGTGGATAACCTGCTTTTTGATCGGCAGTACACCAAGTGCATTAAGTGCATCTTGCGTCACTGTATTGGGCAGTGTGACAGGATAGTTGAGTACTGATGATGTTCCCAGACCAGAAAACCGACAGACACACACAGGCAGGTACTACGGGTGAAAAGTGCTTGTGTGATGTTATTAGTCAAAAATAAATACAAATGTTATACCCAAAACATTGAAAAGGCTAAAAAATTTGCAAAGAAAACTTTGACAACTTTTTGACAACTGTGCAGACTTGTCGCATAATAATATTTATCTGGTGAGTATAACCATGGACAAAGTGCGCTATATAACTTTCTTTGAGTCTTGCTTTGACACCATTTAATGCACCACTCATTACAGCTGCATTGTCATATGTCTGTGCGATAAGTTTCATTTTTAAATGGTAAAAATCCATTTCTTGCTTCAGAAGAGTTGCTAATCCTTCAGCCATTCGGTCCCAGACCAAAAAACCATGAAACCTATCAACTACAAACCCTCAGTGATATACCTCAGCACAATCACTAGTTGAGTTGTACATGACACATCTGTCATTTCGTAGGCTTGTACTGACACGAAGCTTGCATCTGAAACTTCAGTTTTAATTTTCTTCTTATACACTTCCAGCATACAATTTAGAAGTTTGTTGTGTATTGTCTTCAATGTAATTTTAGACACAGTTGCATTTGCAAGGTGATCAGCTAACTGATTGTCTAGTTGAGAAAAAGCATCTACTAAATTGAGAAACACTCTCCGATTTAAAGAAGACTCTCTCTCCTCATGACCTCTCAGTGGCAAATCGTGACTTTCACACAACCTGGTGCAGTCAATTATCCGGGAAAGAACATACCTATTCTTCTGTACAAGCTCATTATGCCTGTGACAAAGACGGCTGGAGTAGGTGACGTCAAACCAGAAACAGGATCCAAGAAATAAACTACAGAGAGGTGGAGTTGGGTGGAGATGGGCGATTGGTACCGCTCAGCATTTAATAGTTTACACAAGCAGAAAATAAAAGGTTGCAAAGACAAACAAGACACAAGACACAGCACATTCGCCAAAACAAAGAGATGAAATAAAAACAGACTAACACTAAACAAACACAGTGATGTTTTTAACTATTACTATTATTGCTCTTCTTATTATTACCTCCGTCTCCAATCCCGTTCTCCACTCACTGAACACACAACCCCGAGTGAGTGAAAGCATGCTGCTTTTATGCAGCTGTACCGAGACTCGATAGCTAATCAATCATTCAATTGGAGTCGCACGTGAATTAATAAAGTGCAATTCCCCATGCTCACATATTATTACTTTTTACTTGCATGTGAAGAATTGTGCAATCCTCATGCCTAAATACAAATATACATTTTAAACACTCATGTTACACAGACCTGTTTATATCCCATGTACCAATGACTATACACCAACATTAACACACAACATACAACACAAAATACACACAGGGGCGGGCACTGTGACACAATGCCTCATTAACCTTCAGCAATCTGAGTAGCAATATTAAAGTTTCCTGTCATTTTCAGTTTGACACAGTTCCTGATATGAGAAGCACTGCACTCTTGTTTCTTAACTTTCTCTAACAGGAGTTTTAGCTCAGTGATTCTGGTTTTGGTCCAAGCTGCATCACCTCCAAACAAGATGCATCGAAAACATTTTTTTTTTCTTTACTCACCGTCAGTCAATCCTTCCGGTCAAACCACGACACACAAAAGCTTCTGTTTTGTGTAATTTTAATATCACGATGCTGGTGCACACCCACCTTTTAACCTCCACCTTTTCTTCTATTGACATAGAAAAAAAGGATTCTGAGGCAAATTGTAGATGTAATTCATTGTATACTAGCGGATTACCCTCGTCACTCAATGAATAACTGGGAAACTGGCTGTCTGAAGGGTTACATCTGTAGTTTCTGTAAATACTCGGATAAATCTTCGGCTGTCAAAGATTAGCACCAATTTATTCCTGGCGTGCTTCACGTGAACTGTAGGGAGTCCCTGCAAGCTCCAACTGATAAAGTGATGCACACATAACAACTCAAACAAAGCTGATGGATAACAAAATTTAGCCCTGTCCAGTCTGATAATGATGCAAGTCAAGGAATGTCAACAATGTTCTAACCCAAGAGGGTGCACCTTCGCTGTAAATTTAAACAGGGCACTGCATTAAATGAATTGATGATAAGAGAAACTAAGCATGAATATTAGCGCTGTAGGTTAATGCGTTGGATTAATTGTCCCTGGAGGGACTTAGCCCTTTCAGACCTTAATGACCAGACTCCACTCCATCAAATCATATAGCCTCAGCAGTCATGAAAGAATCTGCTTTTCCAATATGAATTGAAATAATATATATCAATAAACATAACACACATGAGAGCGAATGCCGTAGACAGTTAAGAATTTCCAAGGATAAATAGGGGGACTTTCTTTATCTGAATTGGGACACAGGATATTTGCTAGGAAACTGGGACTGTTCCAACCTTATAGGGACTGTTGGCATGTATGCTGATCAGAGTGTTAATCAATATGATTCAACTGATGGATTTTCCTCTGCTTATATCCATAATAGTATGGTTTCTTTTCCCAATAAAAATGCTAGTACCTGTGGCTACAGTGTACTTATTAACAAATTAGTATCTTAAGAATAGTGTCAAGAAACTGCACCAGATGTCAGAAAACAAGATGATGAAAGCAGTGTTTTTGTAAAACCCTCCAAAAGCCAAGGAAAGTACAGGCTGAGTTCCTGTCCATTCTATGAGCGGCCCACATGGCAGAGCCCCAAACCACATTTAAATCAGCCCTTGATTTGCAGTGAGGCTCTCTACAACCAGTTCACGCTCTCTCACTAACCCCTGGCTCCAGTATTCATGTATTTATCCTCACCTAACCTAGGACCAACATCACAGCCCAGCCACCAATGACGTTCGATCCTAAACAATGTGTGGAAACTGGGTTTGAAGAATACACAATGAAGCATGTATTTGAATGAAAACAAAAAATGAAACGTTAGGTTATTACCATAACCCTAGTTCCCTGAAAAGAGAATGACAACCATTACCGAATGGGAAGAGCCTCTCTGACCGTCAATCTCTGAGCAAATATACAAAAGCTGCCCTATCAGGGCCCTGCTGTGAAGGGGAAGTCCCGCCCACCTCCTGCTGACGAGGGACATCCTCACAGTAGCACATTGCCATTTTCTTTCGAAAACAGAGGTCAGCTGGTGACAAGACCTCAAAGGGTAATGTTTGTCATTTTCTTTACAGGGAACCAGGGTTATGGTAATAACCTAACTTTCCCTTTCAATTCGAATGACAACAATTACCGAATGGGAAAGCTGTACCAAAGCTGTTGTGGCTCCAGATTACCGACAGTACAGCCCCACGGCGATAGCAACAGAGCTCACATGATGCTTAAGGGCATGCTGCCTGCAAAACTCTAGAGCCCAGAAAGGGTCTCGTTCGGTTTGTCACATCAAGGCGATAAAAATGACTACCTGTCCATGTAGCAGCATTGCATGACTCATCTAAGGAGGCGCCATGAAGGAAAGCCCACGAAGTTGCCTGGCCCCTGGTAGAATGGGCCCTAATGTCCACCAGTAACAGGGAGTCCGTCTGCTCATATGCCAAGCATATCGCATCTGTCACCCAGTGCGCTAGATGTTGCTTTGATAGGCACCAGTCTTGAAAAACTTTCCATTTATATGAGTACTGGGCTATAGTGCTCAGCGCCCTAACAGACTGTATTGTTTCTACTACTGCAACTGGCAAACCTTGTCTAAATAGATGGCTCCATTCAACGGCCAGACCCACAGTTAGAGCTGGGCTGGGTTCGGGTGCCATAATAGCCCCTCCGCTTGGCTCAGGAGGTCCTCGCGCAGTGAGAGCTGCCACGGATGATCCGAACATGTCGGAGAGGCGAGCAAACCAGGGGCATCTCACCCATCTGGGTGCAACCAGAAAAACCTGTGCTCTCTCCACCCTGATCCTTTCTAGTGTCAGGGGTAATAATGGTAGTGGAGGAAACGCATACAATAGCCCCTGTTGCCAGGGGTGAGCTAGGGCGTCTAGTCCCAGGGGGGCCCCATCTCTCTCCATGGAGAACAATAGGGGGCACTGAGTGGACTCGGCTGTGGCAAAGAGGTCAACACGTGCCGGTCGAAACCTCTCCTAAATCTGCTTCACCACTTGAGGATGCAGCCTCCACTCCGAGCTGTCTGGAGCTCTTCTGGACAGGAGGTCTGCTGCTTTGTTGTCCACACCGAGGAGGTGAACCGCCCTGATGGAACACAGGTGTCTGTGCATCCAGGACAGGAGTCTGTGCGCTACGTGGTGAAGGCCTGGTGTGCACAGGCCGCCTTGGTGGTTTATGTAGGCTACCACTGTGGTATTGTCTGTCCATACCAGCACATGTTTGTGCAGTAACTGCTGGCGAAAATGAGATAATGGCAGGCTCACTGCTTGGAGCTCTTGTGCATTTATGTGCGCTTGTTGCCAATGTCCCTTCCATTGACCTCTTATTCCTCTCCCATTCCAGACCGCTCTCCAGCCAAGGCGGGAGGCATCTGTATTGATCACTTCTGTTCTGAGAGGGGATCCGAGGGGAGACCCGAGGCGTAGATTGCCGGTATGGAGCCACCACTCCAGTGTCTTCCGGCATTGTCTGGACACTCACACCAGCCGGTACCGATCTCAGACTGGATGCACCTTGAGCGTATTTACCCGGGCTTGAAGTGGGCACATTCTCAGGAGCCCTACTGGAAGGATTCTCCAGGCGGCTGCCATGAGCCCCAACAACCTCTGATATATTCTGATGTGTAGGAGAGAGTCCTCTCTGAATAGGGAGAGTGTGGCCTCCAACAACCGAATCCTGTCTTCCGACAGTGAGGCAAGCATGCTCACAGAGTTCAGTTTGATCCCCAGGAACACTGTGGACTGAGACAGTACAAAGTTGCGTTGATGTATTGAGAGCCTTAACTTCTTCACATGATCTATGACCTGTTCTGTGTGTGCCTCTTTGTGTGCTTTTGAATGCGCGCAAACTAGCCAATAGTCCAGATAGTTCAGGATCCGCATACCCCGCAGCCTGAGGGGAGCCAGTGCTGCATCCACGCACTTTGAAAAAGTGCAGGCGCCAGCAAGAGGCCAAAAGGCAGTACACAGAATTCGTATGCATTGCCTTGAAAGATGAAGCGCAGATATTGTCTGTGTGCGGGACGGATTGGGATGTGAAAGTAGGCGTCTTGCAGGTCGATCGATGTGAACCAGTCACCTGGTTTGATGGACTGGAGGATACACTGTGCTGCCAACATGTTGAACTTCCTTGTTTGAGGAACAGGTTGAGGACCCTGAGGTTCATAATTGGTCTGAAACAGCCATCCCTCTTGGGGACCAGGAAGTACCTGGAGTAAAAGCCGCTGAGGGCATCGCTTGGGCTTACCAAACATACAGCATGCTTCCTTTGAAGATTGGCAATCTCCTGTTGAAGGAGTATCACCCTCGCTGGTTCGACGGTGGTAGGGAGCACACCCGTGAAGGATGGCAGACCTATGTGGAATTGTAAAGCGTATCCCTGTCTCATTGTCGATAGCACCCAGGAGTCCTGGGTGCAGCCTTGCCATGGGTCGTTGCTGTTGGTCAGTCCGTTTTGTGGGGGTGGGGGGGGGGGGGGGGTTTGGTGGCAGCCGGGGCCCCTCAGGGGTGGTCTCCCTTGGGCTTGGGAGGGGGCAGGTTCTTCTTAGGCCCGGGCCTTGGTCTCTAGCCGGAGAACCGGTTACCCCTGGCCTGCGGTTGTCCCCAACCGCTGGCCCTGCCTCTTCTTCTGCCTGCTTGTCTATTCTGGGGTGGAAGGCGATGTTCAGACCCTTTCACCCCGGCAGGCTGCTCATGCTACCTTGGGTGCTGACAGTAAGCCAGAAGGTGCTAAAACTTGGAGGTGACCTGCATGGCCTTGTGGGACCTCTCAAGGCTCACATCAATTGTCGTCCCAAAAGTCTGCACCGGTGTAATGGGGACGTCCAGTAGCTCCACCTTCTCAGTCTCCACGACATTGGCTTGTGTCAGCCACACATGCAAGCGGTGGCCACCAGCACCACCAGCGACCTCCCTGATGCTTGACCTAACTCCCCTATTAGGCCGGTCATCGTCTTAGCCACCGCCTGGAGCTCCCCCATGTCTGTCTGTGTAGCCCTTACCTGCAGCCTCTCTACCAACTGAATCTGGTAGAGACCCAGTATCGCCATGGCATTTGACAGAGCAACCGATGTGTAAGTTTTTTTGACATCAATCAGTCTGTTGTTCTGCAAGGCTTGGACGGACAGGTTGAGTCTTTATCCCCCTTGTTGAAGGTGGAACCTTGCACCAAAATCTTGACCGTGTCCCCGATAGTGGCTCTTCTTGGGCTCCTCTAGTGGTCCCCCTTCTTGTGTTTGCAGTAAGAAGCAGAGACTCTGCTGTTCTGGAGGCTGAGGGTGCAGATGCTGGGTTGCTCCAGGAGGAGCTCACCAATTCCAGGAAGTCCTGACATAGAGGGAGGGCATGCTGTGAGTGCCCTTTCTGCTGGCGGAAGCAGTTCCCCTTTCCCTCTTGTTCTGCTGGCCAGGGAACGTTCATGGCTGTAGCTGCATGCTGCATTAAGGCCCGGAACTCTTCCCTCTACGACACATGTGGCAAGGGTGTTACGGTGCCCCCCACCGTGGCCTGCCCGATGGAGGTGGCTGGGTCCGAGATGTCCGATCTTGATGCTGACAAGGACAGCTCGTCTGGGCTAGGGGGTCTAGGCAGAAGGGATGGGGAACGAGACTGTGCGGGCTGGAGCTGCCCGGTGGTGGGGGGAAGCCTGCCCTGAGATTTCAATAGGGTCTCCAGCATTGTCTGCTACAGTCTCTGACAGCTCCATGAAGCGCCGCTTGGCCAAACTTCGGCACCTTAGAGGCAACTGCGATGGTGAACATTTGCGCCTGCATGGAGAAGGGGAGTGGTGCCTGAGCGGTGACCATCTGTCACCTGGAGAATGGGAGCGGTGCCTTTGGTGTGACCGCCTTTCCCCTAGTGAGCGTCCCCTCGAGAGGTACCGCCTCGGCAGTGAACCATCTCGCCTCCCTTGAGAGCTCTCTGCGCCTCTGTACTGGTGGTGGGGTAGGGGAGTCTGACCCAGATGAGCATGAGAGCTCCCTGGTCCCTGTAGCAGGGGGTGTCCTGGATGACCATTGATCTCATTCTCCCCTGGTTGGAGGAGAGAGACAATGCTGGGGATAGGGCTGCTCTCCGTTGCTGAGTTCTCCTCCAGAATTTATGATATGGAGAGCAGTCCAGTTCACTTGCCAGTACCTTGGCTGCATGTTCTGGCCTTAGGTACCTGGCGCAGGATCGATGTTCATCCTGCCTGGGCAGATTAGCTGAGCACCGGTCACAATGAGCAGCCTGCAGATGTGTTTGTTTTTATTTTTAAAAAAACGATTCACCTGTGCCGAATCATTCAGTGCCGGGATTGGCATTGAGGCGTGCACTGTCGGTGCCGATGTCAATGCCGACGTGTAGCACAGTCGGTGACGGGCTGTAGACAGCCTCGGAGCTATTCCCAGGTGATGAATCAATCGGTGCTGGAAACGGTGCTGAGATAAGCACTGTCGATGCCGAGACAGTCAACGCCGAGTGAACCTGTTCCAAGGTCAGTGTCGATGGTAGGCATAGTCGGGGCTGAGCTGTAGGACGCGCTGAAGAGGTTTACACGGACCAGGTAGGAGTTGAGGCGTGGACTGTCAGCACCGAGGTCGATGTCGAGATGCACACGGTCAGTGCCGAGTGGGTGGAGCAGAGTCGATCGGTGCTGATGTCAATGCCGACGTGTAGTGCGGTCGGTGCCGGGCTGTAGAAGGCATCGAAGCTATTCCCAGGTGCCGAATCAAACGGTGCCGGAAACAGCACCGAGAAAAAGGCTGTCGATGTCGAGACAGTCGACGCTGAGTGAACCTGTTCCAAAGTCAGTGCCGATGGTAGGCACGGTCGAGGCCGAGCTTTAGGAGGCACCGAAGATGTTTACACCAGTGCCGAGTCAATCGGGACCGGGTAGGCGCTGTTTTCTCAACCTCGCGATCGGTGGTAATAAGCCGTGGTCGATGCCGGGGTATGCAGCAGATTCAATCGCCGTGGTCGCCGAGGGCAAGCGCAGCCACGCTAGGAAAGCCTGCGGGGTCTCCTTACAGCACCACAACTGCTCTCACACAGTGTTGCATAGTGAAAGAGCAATGGCTGCTCGCTAATTTCTTCAGAGGGATCGAAACCAGCTCTAGTCACAAAACTGGCACTCTTTTAGCTTGAGTGTGATTTTACCGTGAATTAATCTTTAATTTGCGGATAAATCCAACAAATTTGCCAAATTCGGTACGTTAAAGCAAAAGCAATGTACGACCTGTCTCAAAGAGAAAATAGCGATGTGCTACTGTGAGGACGTCCCTCTTCAGCAGCAGGTGGGCGGGACTTCCCCCTCACAGTAGGGCCCTAATAGGGCAGCTTTTGTATATTTGCTGAGAGATTGACAGTTAGAGAGGCTCTTCCCATTCGATAATGGTTGTCACTCGAATTGAAAGGGAACAGAACTGTAATAACCCGAGATCCAAGATGCAAGAGTATAACTTTAATCACAGTGTCTTTATTAGAACAATCTCTGATGAAACCTACACATTAGTATTTTCTAAGGACTTTCTCGACCCCACGGTAACCTAGGTAGAGGGTAGAGTATGTAGGGCGCTACTGACCTCTAGTGGCATAACTTGAACTGCATTATATACATAAACATTCACATTACTACACCCCCCACCCCCACCCCCCCCCCCCCCCCCCCCCCCCACCCCCCCTTAAGATTTCAGCTTCTCTAACATTTGGAAACAGTTTAAACACAGTTATAAACAAAATGTAACGCTAATACACTAAATGTCTCTGAACTATTGCTGTAACAACAACTAGACAAAATAGTCCATCCTTAACTGTACATAAACATTTAATTTCAAACTTTTTAAAAATAATTTTTACAAGTCAAAGTCCTTCAGGTAACCAGGCTTTTTGACAGTTCTTTGGGAATGACGCACAGCTTGTGCCATGCTTTGATTGTCCCTGCCCACCTTTGGGGAACTTCCAGTTTGTTCCCCTGGTTTCAAAGCAAGCTGCTCTGAGACAGTGTCCGCATTGTTTGGAACAAGTTCCTCTGGCATGGTTACTCTAGCTGGTGGTTGTAGAACTTCTGCAGGTGTGTCCTGCACAATATCCTCTGACCCAATGATGTTGTCCTGTTGTCTAGACAGGATCTGATCTATGTGTCTGCGTACTATCCTGCCATCTCCCAGCATTACCTTGAAAGATACAGGACCAGTCACTGTTGCAATGACTCCTGGTATCCACATGGGACCGCAATTGAAGTTTCTTGTCATCACAGAGTCTCCGTCTCCAAAACTCCTCCCCTTTGTGTGCTTGTCGTGGTGTTCCTTTTGTTTATTCTGCTTAACTTCCACATTTCTCTTTAAATCGGGATGCACTAAATCAAGCGTTGACCGAAGTTTCCTCCCTAGTAACATCTCTGCTGGGGAGAGTCCTTTTGTAGTTTGAGGTGTTAACCTATAGCTGAATAGTACCCTTGACACTTTAGTTGACATACTTCCTTCTCCCTCTTTCTTCATCATCGTCTTGAATATTTGAACGGCTCGTTCTGTGAGACCGTTGGAAGACACATGAAACGGGGTTGATGTAACATGGACAATGCCATTTTTGTTCATGAATTCCTTGAACTCTGAGCTGACAAAACAGGTGCCGTTATCAGAAACTACCATTTCTGGTAATCCCTGATTGCTAAAACTTTTTCGCAAACAGTCAATTGTAACAGCTGAAGTTACCGGGTAAACATCCATCCATTTGGAATGAGCATCTATGAGTATCAAAAACATCTGCCCCATAAATGGTCCTGTATAATCTAGGTGTAATCGCTTCCAGGGTCTGTCTGGCCACTCCCAGGGATGTAGCAGGGCTGTGGCTGGTGCTTTCCGGTGTTCCTGACACTTGCTACATGCCTTTACCCGTGTCTCTATCTCCTCATCTAGTTTGGGCTACCAGAAATAACTTCTGGCCAGAGCCTTCATGCGCGAAACCCCTGGATGGCACTGATGCAGCTGTTCCAACACAGCCTGTCGTCCTTGCTGTGGGATGATGACACGTGCCCCCCACAAGACACAACCATCTTGCACACTCAATTCTGTCTTCCTAGCAGAATAAGGTGTAAAATCTGTTCCTTCCCCCTGCTGTGGCCACCCCTTTAAAACATACTCTCTCACTCTAGACAGTATGGAATCTTTCCCTGTCCACACTCTCACCTCCTCTGCGGTCACCATCGCTATGTCTTCCATCATCAGCACCCTGTCTTCCAGACCTGTGGATTGGGAAGTGTCCGGCAGTGGCACACAAATCAAGGCGTCTGCGTTGCCGTGGTCCTTACCCGCCTTGTAGACTATCACGTACTCATACGCCCGCAGTGTCACAGCCCACCTCTGGATCCTCGGTGACACCATCTGTGGAACAGCCTTCGTTTCATTGAAGAGTGAAAGAAGCGGTTTATGATCTGTGCATATGGTGAACTTTCTACCATAGAGATACTTGTGAAACCGTTGCACCCCGAATATCACAGCCAGTCCCTCTTTATCAAGCTGAGAGTAGTTTCGTTCAGCTGATGTGAGTGTTCTTGACATAAAACCTATGGGTCTCTACCACCTATCCGGCATGAGGTGTGAAAGTACTGCGCCTATCCCGTAGGGGGAGGCGTCACAGGACAAAATCAGCTCTTTCTCACTGTCGTAATGCACAAGTATATCTGTGGATTGCATGAGCTTTTTAGATTTCTCAAAAGCAGCCTCCTGCTCTTTTTCCATTGCAAAAACAGTGTTGACAGGTTAGGTAAAAACCTGTTGTAATAGTTCAACAGTCCTAAGTAAGCCTTACGCTCTGTTATGTTGGTAGGTGCAGGTGCATTTTGGATAGCTTGTACCTTGTTCTTAAGTGGGTGTAGTCCTGTAGCATCCACTTTGTGACCCAGAAACTCAGCCTCACTTCCCAGAAAGGTACACTTACTTCTCTTTAGCCGTAGGCCTGCCTCCTCCACTCTCTGAAGTACCTTGCTTAGCATCTGCAGGTTCTCCTGATCATTCTTGCCCGTCACCATGATGTCGTCCAGGTAAATGGCTACATGGGGAATTCCCTGCAGCAAACCCTCCATAATTCTCTGAAAGATAGCTGGACTGGATGAAACCCCGAATGGAAGACGGTTTACAGTAAATAACCCTTTCTGTGTGTTTATAGTTACGTACTTTTTGGATTCCTCATCCAATATTACCTGTTGATAGACATTTGCTGAATTTTGCCCCACCTGAGAGCTTTGCAAAAAGATCTTCAATTCTGGGAATGGGATACTGTTCCAGTTTGGACACCCGATTTACAGTAAGTTTGTAATCTCCGCAAATCCTCACAGAGTTATCAGGCTTTAGCACTGGGACTATGGGAGCTGCCCACTCAGAGAATTTCACTGGTTCAATTATTTTGTCTCTCAAGAGGCTGTCCAGCTCAGCCTCCACCTTCGGTTTCATAGCATAAGGCACAGGTCTTGGCTTAAAGAACCTTGGTGTTGCCTCTTTGTCAACATATATTTTAGCCGGTGGGCCTTGCAATGTCCCCAATTCCTCTTTGAATACATTATCATGTTTCTTCAGCACATCCTGGAGTGTTGTTTTGTCTCTACCTATCTGGTTTACAGTGCCCCAGTTTAATTCTAACTCCTTAATCCAACCGCGGCCCAGTAGGTTTGGTCCTTTGCCAGACACTACTACTACTGGCAGCTGTTTAACAGTCTCTCTGTACTGTACAGTTAAGTTTGCAGCACCCAATGTTTTCATTCTTTCGCCTGTATAGGTTTTGAGATGCAGGGAACATGTCTTTAGCTCAGGTACTTTTGCCCCATTCCTTAGTTTGGAGTACTCTGTTTCATTCATAATTGTAACACTGGACCCCGTGTCAACCTCAAATTGCACATCCGACTTGTTGACTTTTAACAGTAATGTGATAGGCGCTACCTTGGGAATGCTTATCTCTGTTATGTTAATCATAGTGAACACGTCTTCACTGTCACTTGCATCTGTTTCAGGATTTTCGCTAATGTGATGAGCCCCATGTTTTTTTCCACTTTTCCCTGCTTTTGTTTTCCTCCCCCTCTAGGTTTGGTTTTCTCCACAGGTGAGTTCGCCCTGCAAGCTTTCCTGATGTGCCCCGTTTTTCTGCATCTGTGACACATTTCCTTAAGAAAACGACAGTCATTCGCCATGTGCTCACCAACGCATCTATAACATGCCCTCATAGTTCCGCCAGTTCGTGGTTCCCTCCACGTTTTTAGCTTTTGCACTGTAGCCTGGCTAGCATGTTTCCAGTTAGCACCATTGCTTCCTTTGCTTTGCCATTGTAAATCCTGAACGTCTTTGTTCGCTGTCTCCAATGCCGGAGCAAGTTTCAGTGCTTTTTCAAATGTTAACTCGGTTTCTGCTAACAGCCTGCGCTGAATACGATCATCATCTATACCACAGACTAGCCTGTCCCGTAACATTTCCTTTAGCCTATCTCCATAGTTGCAATGTTGAGCCAGTTCTCATAGTACTGCCACATATTCAGTCACACTCTCATTTGCCTGTTTGTTTCTCGAGTTAAATTTAAAGCGTTTAACTATTTTGCTGGGCTTTGGGTTGTAGTGCGTATTCAACAGTTCAACTAAATCGTCAAACAATTTGTTCCCTGGCTTATCTGGGCTTAACAAATTTCTCATCAGACTATATGTTTGGCTTCCCATCGAACTTAAGAGAATCACTCTTTTTTTATTGCCGTTGTCAATCTCATTTGCTTCAAAAAAATGTGACAGCACTTCGCAATATTCCTCCCATGTCTGTAGTTGACTATCAAAGGCAAGAACAATACCTGGGTTTACAGCCACATTGTCTGGTAACATGTAGCCACCTTATATTAACGGACTATAGACATACGTTACAGTTACCTTCACATTTATCTCAGGTCTCCTAACACACCACAAGTACCAGAACAAGAACACCCCAAAAACATCAGAGTTTTATATTCAGAACAGGAGTCTTAGAAAGCATTGCTCCAGCTCCCCCCCCCCCGAACTCCCTTCCATAACTCTATTGTGCTGTAACCAGCACCTGCCCCTTAGAAAAAAGGAGATTGTTTTATAAAATGAATCAGGATAGGATGATAATTTAATGGACAGAACAGAAGGGAAGAAGTTATCGTAGCAAGGTTAATTATTGGTCACTGCAATTTGTAGCAATTCACTTGCTCCATAAAGTGGGTGTAAGTTTCACCCACCTGTCCCTTTAATTAGGGTCAGTAGCCTGGCCAGGTTAAAACTCAATTTCCCATAGTTACTATATATCACCCTCTGTTCATCCTCCCCCCATTGGCTCATTCAGATATCCACTCCTTCTATCTCAGAGCTCCTTGGAAACCAGCACCGGCTAGGCCAGGAGAAGATTCCCTTTTCTTGTGAGGAATCCATTTTGCAGATAACAGCATATTACTTAATTACAGTGTAACTTTATTTTAGATAAATACTGTGCATCCATTTACTCTTTTGCTAATCTGGTACTTTGTCTAAACCTTTCTCTTTTGTTTACATTGTTACTTGTTTAAGTTTAGTTGCTGTTTAAGGTCTGTTTAGAGTTTGTTTTTTGTTTGTGTGTTCAGTCTCCATTTTGTTCCTGATCCTCCTGATATTTTCCAAACTGCTGTTCACCATTCAACCCAGTACTACTCGACAGACTCACCATTTTCTATGATCGCTATTTTTTCATCAATCTTTAGCCATCATCATCAGTACAGGACTCTATTTGGGACTTCATTATTTGTTGGTGAGATTATTTCTTTTCTGTTTGCTGTTTTTTTCTACTTTACTTTGATACTTTGGTTCCTGTAGTTTTGGTTTTGTTCTTTTGTTACTTTGGATTACATGTGCATTGCGTCACTGGACTTATTAGGCCTAAGTTTCATTTATCATCCATTGCCATCAAGACTGCCTATGTGATTGGTTTCCCTGTATAATTATTCATTCACCGTTGTCTTTTTTGCCTGTCGGTGTGTTGTTTTTTTTGTTGGTGTGGTGTTTGTGTGTGTGTGTGTGTGTGTGTGTGTGTGTGTGTGTGTGTGTGTGTGTGTGGGGGGGGGGGGGGGGGGGGGGGGGGGGGGGGGTTTAGAGCCCCACCGGACACCGCATTCATTTCGCTTTAGTGTTTGTTTGGATGTTTTTTTTGTTCACTTTACTTTCTTACTCACCTGTACCTTCCACTTACCTAACTGTTCTCTGCAATAAGTTGTTGTCCTTATTTCATTTATTACATTGTAGTTCACACCAATAAACCGTGTTTGTGAAATTGACACCTCTGATGTCCCTGCTTTTGCTGTCTGTCACTCTTGCTGACTTAATTATAGATATTGGGCCAGTAGTATCCTTAGGGAGGACAGTACAACTGCTTTTCAGTTGTGCAGAGTGATCGTTACAAATTTAAATTATTCCTGGTTTAAAAAAAAAAAAAAAAAAAAAAAAAAAACATACTAAGTCTATCCAGTGAGTGTTCAGTTAATGAAATGGTGGAACATTAGAAGATATGAGGAAAGGATGGAGTTATAAAATGCTTTAGGAACAGCTGGTATTAGAGAGAAGTTCATTTAAATAATTCTAGAAAGGCAGAAAGGGGCCCAGACAATGGTAATTAAGTATGCTAAGGCAACAGGAAAGTTGTATATTTAAGATTTATTAAAATAAATATTAAATACTCTTGTGGCATTATTAAGTGCTGTTGATGGACTTAATGTGCCAACAAAGCACAAGAACCTGCCCCTTAGCCAGCACTACCCATCATCCTCCAGCTCCAGCAGCTGGGAATCAGAGGCCTAGCAACAGGCCTGCTTCTGTTGGGAACAGGATAAAAATAAAGGGAACATTTCATATGTGATATATGCAACAGACGTATCTAACAGTGACTCTTGTATCCATTTCAGTCACTGTGTGCACAATTGTACCATGTTAAGTTTCCTATCTATGTGTATTTATAATGCATATATGGCAGGGCAACTTTTCGATCTCCATAGAGTTCACACAAACTGTTTAAAAAAATAAATACATAATGTTTAACTGAAGGTGATATAAAATAAGAAACAGGTCAGAAAGCATTTGTACTAGGTAATTCTTTAGAAAACAAGCCCAAGATCAATGCTAGAATTAGCAAATAATATGGTTGGCTGCTTTAGTCATGTCCTGTCAGAGCACACAAATCAACACGTCGTGTACATTTTATTCTTTTTAATCTGATGTTCTTAGTTTTTTTTTTTTTTTTTTTTTTTTTTAATTTGCCCAATGTTTAAAATGTGCTATTTTGCATTGTAGCAAAAGCTTAGTAATTTGCATTGATTTCCTATGCAGTATATGTGCTTCTCTGAGAAAATAATTATTAAACTCTGCTACAGATAGGGTTTCTTCATAAATAGTTCATGTTGTAATCTACCATAAAACGAATCAATATATATCAGAGAGGGAACGACATACATATGTACTTTTAAATTCCTTGTTAACACACAAGCCTATATTAATGTACACATTTTTGATCATACAAAGTGGCACAGACCACATTCCCTTGACCTCACAGGTACTCTAACCAAGCCACATTGTTTCCCATCAGCACTTTATCGCATTTATATGTTTTAAATGCAACATATACTGGGTGCTGCAGATACTCAAATATCCACCTCAGGGATAAATCTAATTCCATAAAGCCATCTCATAATGGTTCTATTGATCGCATTCTCCAACTAGTGTTAAATTACTGTCACTAACGATATGAAAGATTTCATCAATATAGAGTATTTAAATATCAGTACATTTGGTGCTAGTTTTCTTGCAGGTGTGAATCAGAGTACATTGGCTTAACATGGTGTGACAGGCATAATGCTTGTAACAATAGTAAAGAATATTCGGTTAGTTTCATTTTGGAAATTGATTACATTTAGCAGTGTTATGGGCTTCATTAAAATAACCAAGCAATTGAAAGAGTGCTGCGCCTAAATAAAATGTACTTCTAAGTATGCTTTTAAGCTAGCAGTAATTTAAATTGTTCTGCTTTTGTAATGATTGTTTTAACACGGTCCAAGGTACACGTAATGCATTTTATTTTTTGATTGGTTTCCTATTCCTACTTTCAAATGGCCTTTTGCGCATGCTGAAATGGTAGGATTAATGCTAGATACTATGTTGATATGTAGTTGAACCTGTGTTTATGGTATAAGTGCATGTTCTAATTATTATTATTTTATAAAGGTTGACTATTTAACCTTTATATTAAGATTTCTCTCCTATTGAACTCTGAAATGGCGCTCCTGATGGGAAATATAAATTAATAATACATACTAATACATTAATAACAATGTAATCTTTGTTCCTCCAGGATTGGAAACTTCCACAGTTTAAAATCTCTCACTCCAGACAATTCTTCTTTGACATCATTACAAAACAAAGTATTTTAATAAATCTGCACCACTTTTCGTCTCACTTTACTTTTCCAGGCAGGCAAATACACATGTGTTTAAAAATGCTGAACCAATCTGTAAAGAAAATCACTTCAATACAGGTAAGTGTATAATCTATCTAGGCAAAGTTTATTTGTGGCTCAACTTGAATACAGAGAAAATAGCTAATATAGTTCTGAAAAGAGGTACTCAAGCAAATATGTTTAAAAGTTGGAAGCTGCAAAAGTAAGTAGCTATACTAAGAATGATGAATGATGAATGCATAATGCAAAGTAAAGCACACAGCTGCTGCACCATGGCTTACCTGCAAAACTACAATCTACCATTACAGCATTTTACTATAAAACTACATGTAAAACTAGAGCTGTCTTAGTGTTGAACTTGAACACAAAGTATGTGTGTGCGTAGTGGGGGGGGTGATTATGTAGCACGCAGGGATAAGGAGACAAGGGCTGGCAGTCAACAAACAATCCTCTTTCTAGGTGGGCTAAAGAATAAGAATACAGGCAACAAAATAACATAGTTAAATGAATTTGTGTTGCTGTCATTCTTAGTAACCAGTAGTTGCCTCTATAAACATGCCTCAAAAATAGTTAGAAACTGAATGTGGAGCTCGTTCAGTATTGTCTAACTAGCAGAATCTGGTGCAATAAAAATGTACTAGAGGAAGAAAAGGGTTAAGCTCACCCTGAACTTTTCAATTGCACTCAGGTTATGCATTAGCTGATGTTCTCCCCTTGCCTGGATTTGATAGCTAGCAGACACTTATTCTCTTCCTTGATTAAATGTTGTTATTAATTGGTTCAAGTAATTTTAGACACCAATATGAAATTACTAGGTTAGCATCTATTTTGAATAATTGCAGCACTTCATTTAGCAACTCAGAGATATGCTGAAATTAGCCTCACAATAAATCTTATTAAAAGATGCACAGGCTTTCCAACGCTCCCACGCATAGGGCCTGATACAAAGGCATACAGATACATACACACAGAACCACAGAGACACATGCACATCCCCACACACAAACCCTGATAGATGGGAAATACTACTGATGAATAGTCGGAGATAAACACATTGAAATGGGTGAAAATATTATTTCCAGGCATTTATACCAGAAGACAAAAGCATGCTCAAACAAGAAGTGGCAGATGTGCATGTAAACATAGATATAGTAAGTGTGAAAAATACCATTTGGACACAATTATAATTTCACTGTCACTGTGTTATCCTGAAGAAACCCCAGCAGAGCCATTGGCAGACCAGGATTACCTGTGTATTAGTTCATAACATGGTAGCAGCCCCTGTGCTACTATTGCTCCACATACAGCTATGGCCAAAAGTTGAGCATCACTTAGAATTTTATGGATTGAGTGAAAATGAAAAAGAAAAAAAAAAAATCTATATGAATGTAATTTAGATGTTTTATTTAAAATCATGTAATCCAAGAAACTACCAAATGATGTCACAAGTCTACCAAAAGCCATATTATTAGTACATTTCACATTGCTATATGGAAAACTATAAAGTGGTTTGTAATACAATATGTAAACCTAACATTCAGCAGGTTTCATTCAACTTTCTGAAAAAAAATGAGTTAATTCTACATGTAATGCCTGGCCACTTTACTAGGACCTGTACCTAATATCGGGTTGGGGCACCATTTGTACTAGTCACAGCTTTGACATGGTGTGGCATCATGTGGCAATGTTGCCCCGCCCCTATGTGTATTTCTGCATTACAGTATATGTTGCATGTGGTGTGTTAATGTTGGTGTATTGTGTTGGTATACTGGATGTAATATGGGTTACGAGCATGAGTGTTTAAAATGTATATTTGTATTTAGGCATGAGGATTGCACAACACTTCACGTGCAGGTAGAATGTAATATGTGAGATTAATTCATGTGCAGTTGTACCGAGACTCCAATTGAATGATTGACTAGCAATTGAGTCTCGGTACAGCTGCATAAAAGCAGCATGTTTTCACACACTCGGGGTTGTGTGTTCAGGGCGAAGGAATGAGTGTGGAAAAGGAGAATTAAAATAATAGTAAGTTGTATTCATCCCTGTGTGTCAGTGTCTGTTTCATTTAGTGATCATACGTTAAGTTTGTTTATTTATTCTGGCTACCAGTGCTGTGTCCTTTGTTTTGTTCAACCTTTTTATTTTCTGTTTGTTCATTTATAAAATGCTGAGCGCAAGCACTTGGCTTCACCAAAACTCCACGTCTCTGTGTGTTGTCTCGCTTCTTCCTGGTCTGTGGCATCACCACGCACCTGTGCACTGCGACCATCCTGTCGCACATCGACTCCACAAGAGCTGGAAGATGTCTTGAGGGAAGCAATTCATTCAGTCATCTCACAAAATCTTTAACACAATTGTTGAAAATTGGTAGGCAGAGAGTTGTGATGATGCATCTTTCAAGTTCATTCCAAACTTGTTCAGTTTTGGCAGAGGGAATCCATGTGTCTGAGGTCTTGAAAGCAAGCAAGCAAAACTACTCATTTTACTTTCTTTTAACTATTAAACATTGTGCTTCCTTGTACAGTCAGCAGTTGTTTGTGGTCTCACCAGTGCTTTATACAGTCTCATCATAACCTTGCTTAGTTTGTTCTCAACTCACTTTTTTGCTACATAACCAAGCCTTCCGTTTTGCCTTTTTAATTGCCTCCCATGCTGCCTAGTTGCTAAACTCCAAGGTTTTTCTTGTGGTGGACCTGTAGCCCTTCCTTTGTCATGTCATCTGATGTCTGTATGTGGTCCAAATCCCTTTTGATTTCCTGGGCTGCTGCATACATGTTGGAATACTTCCTCCAGCTCTGTCTTGTTTACAACATGTACAACCCAGCTCATTATCTCCTTATCTAATGTATTTGTGAGTTCTAACGAAAGAGCAGGGGGATTCCTCACCAATTCCCAGGTTCCCCCACTGAGTACATAACCCAACTCAAAGTTTCTCCCTTTTAAAAGTATTCTGCTTCCTGTGTTTTAACCAGTGGTGTATTTGCTACATTGGTTACCCACCAGTTCAAACATTTGCCTTTAGTGTGGCACTTTATAAAGACTACCTACTGTATACTAAGTCTTTTTGGTGGAATGTGTTTAACCTTAAAAATATTTTTTTAAATAAGCATATAATTAAAAGGATGTATTATTAATGATTCAATAAAGACAGAAATACCAGTCCTCACAGTTATCTGTTATGCAAATCATTTTGATTTAGCAAAATAAATCCAGAAATGCATACAGCAGGAGAGCCAGATTTATACAGAAGGGATGACAGACTTATTCAGAGTGTATCACACTGCATTTTTCTGAAAATATAGTGGAAAGGAATAGAAAAGAAACACTGGTATTTTCTCCATGCACAAAAACTACTGTAAGAAATTGGCACAATTAATTCCCCACAAGCGAAAGGGTAAATAAATAAACAGCATGTGACCCATGTGATGTTTTGAAAAAAGTTTGCATGTCGCAGAAACAGGGACGTGTGGTTGTGACTGCCAAAGTGACAGCTTTGAAAAGGTTGTTTTATGACACAGCTAATGCCAAATGTCATTGGAGCCACTGAATGTACACATTGCTTTACCACCTTCGGAAGGATGAAGTCTTTCCTTGTGATAGGAAGCAATTTCATACCAGCCTGTGTGAGCTGCCAGAACACAGGGGTGCATGCCAACTTTCCTAACTCATGTCATGACTCATTCATTTAAAATTTGTCACAAACTTTCTTTCCTAACTCCTAGATCTTGGCAGCTGACAGTTAAGTAACGTATCAAGACAGGGGTGGAATTTGTATATGCAAATGTCAAAATATTTGAGTGGATGGATTCCTTTTTGACGGTGATGTGAGTGATAGCAGTTCACATTGTTTTTTCAGGGAAAATGCTTTCTCTTCAGACTTGAAAATCTATTGAGCAGATACTGTTACATATATTGGAATGCTTGTCAATGGTTTGTGTCACTGTGTGGATTGCTGGGTTCCTCCATGATGGCAGACTAGCACACAAATGTTCTGTGTCCCTCTTTAGGAGAGTAATACATTCCCATTCCCACTGCAA
The DNA here is from genome assembly GCF_017654505.1 of Polyodon spathula. Classification (NCBI taxonomy): domain Eukaryota; kingdom Metazoa; phylum Chordata; class Actinopteri; order Acipenseriformes; family Polyodontidae; genus Polyodon; species Polyodon spathula. The sequence goes on from NC_054550.1 coordinate 14,673,909, forward strand.
ATACTCACTGTACACCAATAAATACTTATATTTATTATATTTTATATTTTATACTTATTTTTAAAGCAATAACATACAACAGGGTGTGTAGTCATTGTATGTTTATAAGTGTTTGGTGGCTACCACTAACGTTTCTAAAGCACTCTTTGCTGTGTCTGGGGGTTAGTCATACAAAGAGTGCAAAAGAAAATTCACTCAACTTGATTAGAGGTAGCCACAAACACTATACATTAGAAGTCATTACATCTAAATAAAAAAAAAAACTATATAATCTGTTTATATAAAACCTGTTATGCTTTCATCATTTAGAGTGTTTTGTCATTAAAATTCTGAGTGTTAGATCTACACTCCCAGTAAAATTATTAATTTCTGCTTATATGTTCCAATGGGGAAGTGACTTATAATGGATAATATACTGCCTTTTACACACCAGAAACATGGTATATTACACAAGGACTGCACATCTTGGAGGGGGCAATTGCACTGGTCCATTGTAGTAATTTGTTTAAAAATACATGATAAATGGATATGTATTTGTATGGATTTTCTTATTATATTAGATATATTAAAAAAAAAAAAAAGACAACCAAAAAAAAAAAAAAGACAAGGTTCCTTTAACTAATCTACTACCATTGACACACATACCTTACACACACACATACACACAACACCCACACACACACCACACACCCATATCCATGGATAATCTATATATATTATATATATCTAATCTATATTATAGATATAAATAATATACGCGTATATATATACCACATGCGCATACTGGTTCAGTACCACATGAACTACTTTGGGCAGCATTTGATTTTATCAAGGTACCGAGTTCAATAACAAACTTAGTGAAGGCCTACTTCGGAGATTTGCATTTTGTTTTTCAACTTCAGAATTCACCACTACATGGCAATGCCTAGAAATTGGTATAATGGCTGGATGCACCATTTCTCCAATAGCTTTCACCATGGCAATGGAAGTAATTATTAGGGCATCAAAATGGGTAGTGGGAGGAGAACACTTGGCTTCTGGAATGTGACTGCCACCAATTACAGCATACATGGATGACATGACAATCATTACAACAACAGTAGCCTGCACTAATTGGTTATTGGGCAGACTAATCAATAACACTGAATGGACATAAATGCAATTCAAGCCCACCAAGTCAAGGAGCATCTCTATAATTAAAGATAAAGTAGTGGATAAGAGGTTCTACATTAACGGTGAGGCAATAACAACAGTGTCTGAGAAGCCTGTGACAAGTCTTGGGAGATGGTATTATTGGTATCCTAAAGGATGCAGTTTGTGTGGGAGAAGACAACAAGCAGTGCAGAGCCATAACGAGGGGTGGGCGAGCGGGACAGCTGCCCAGGGTGCAAAGCTGTGGGGGGTGGAAAAATGACTTAAATGCATTGTTACTCGAGTAATAATTTTGTTCTGCAGTTCTCAATGTTTTCACTTGTCAGCTGTCAGCACCCCCTAGCATAGTTTGAGGATTGCATGCATCTCTGCACTAGAAAAGGGAATGCGTCACTTCCTTAGCAACAGTCTTAACGGCCATGAACCTGGTTCTACACAAACTCCATAGTGTTTCCAGTTTGTCATTATGATGGCATATCTGTGTCGTTTGCTTCCCCTGCGGTGTGCATTGCTTATTTATTTATTTGCTCCTGCAGCCTTCAGGACCAGCACTGCTATAAACATAATGAAATGTAAAGGAGCCACGTTTCATAACTTGTATTAAGCACCTATGTAATAAAGGTAAACCGAAATCATTACGATAGGATAGAAATTAATTTATAAGAAAATGCAAATAGAAAAACAGCCCTTAAAATTCATCATCCTGAACTACATGATGTAAATGTAGTACCAGTATTTATTTATTGGAATAAAATTCAGAACAAATGAGCCCCCACCTCCATTTGCTATTATTAAAAGCACTATTATAAAACAAGTTTATTTGAAAATTACATAACTCTTATAATGCGTTAAAGAAACACAAAATCTAGTTATTTTAATGACCACCTTTTTTTTTTTTTGTTTAAAATAGCATACAAACCTGAATGGCTTTTGCTAAATTCTAAATTGTTTTGGATCTTATTTGGATGTTAAATATATAGATGGAAATGAGAGTTTATGTCTTTCTGAATATGCTTGACGCCATAATGTCATTACATCTGCGTTTGTGTTACGATTATTTTCAATCCATGCTTTTTTACAGTACCAATCAATGATTTTAAGAAAACGCCACACATGAACTTAATTAAAAGTTACATAAATATGAGGATATTATAGAGATGTTAAAGGATTTTGTAAGGCTTAATGTGGCTGCTAAAATAATCATACAGTAGTTTTTATTGTTTGCAGCGACACTGCTAAAATTCCACAAATACGTGCACTTACTGATCAAGTTTTAATTTAATCAACCAGTTCAGCTGCTCCTACATAGCACAAAGCAGCCCAAGCTCAATGATAACATTCTGGTAGACGTTGGAAAATGGCTTATTTTCCCACTGGAGATTGCCACCACTAACCTTTGACCTGATATTGTATTGTAGCTGGATCAGCATGTCTTGTTCATTTAGTAGAGTTAACAGTGCAATGGGAGGATGCTGTGGATAAGGCATATGAAAGTAAGAGACTTCGGTACACTCAACTAGCTGCTGAAGTGGAGCAGTGAGGATGGAGAGTCCAGGTTTACCCAGTGGAGGTGGGTTCTCAAGGATTTGTGGCACATTCCACAACTCGGTTTCTCAGAGACATTGGATTAAGTGGTCAAGAGTTGCGACACATAGTGAAGAACTTATCTGATGCCCACTTGAAGACCCAGAGAAGTACCCTACTCAGCTCAGTCCAGACGGTTGTCATGCTGATGTGCTAGGGAGGCCACAAGGTTGATCCCTGGAGCCAGCATTGCAGCCTTTGTGTGTGCCAGGGAGGCAAAAAAGGCTGAGCCCTGGAGCAAGCATTACACTTCAGCCATCAACACCAGGCAGAAGGATATTTACATTATCAGATGGAAAGAAACGCAGATGGATCACATTAGTTTTCAGTAAAAGAATGTCTTAGTTGGTGCTTATCTTGGCGAGAGTCCAATATCAACATGAAGTTTTAACGCCTGCTCTCATATAATGGAAATCAATTTAGCAACAGAGGTCAGACATAAACACAGGACCTCCAGCTTTGAAACATAGCGCCGATACTGTTGTGCAAAAGAGCAGGGCTCCCTTGTAGGAGCAGATATCGGGCTTATGTTTTCATATTTAGATTGCGTCACCTACCAGCCCTGATCCCTACCCCTGGGCACGATACATAATAACATATTTAGATGCGTCACCTACCAGCCCTGATCCCTACCCCTGGGCACGATACTCCGTCTATATATATATATATATATATATATATATATATGATATATATATATATATATAATATGAAACCAACTGAGGACCCCATCATTTCTATTAGAGAATCATTTTGTAGTCATGTTTTCAACTAGTAGAGTTTGTCACAATTTATATTTTTTTAGTCCACTATCTTACATACCTTTTCTTTAAGAGGTGCAAGACTCCAAAGTCCAAAATGCATTGCAACGTGAGTTTAAAACTGTCTGTTAGGGTTCTTCTGGAGCACAATAAAACCTGCAATGCTTTATGTTAACTGGTCAATAAATACTGAGTTAATACTGACTTCTTACCTTAACTTAATAAATATTAACAGTTATTACTGGGAAAGGGACACATTTACAGATAATGACTTCTTAATATGCATCGTGACCTAATTGAATTGAATCGTGACCTATGTGAAACAAATGTAGTTTTTAATCCTCTTTAACAAAGCAGTGGTGACCTGGTTAACACATTTGCATTATGCAGCTTGGATATTGCCAGCAGGAGCTCTCATTTGTGTTTTGAAATGTGTTGTTGGCACACTGTGGAAGGTGAATGTTGCTGCTGTCATTTTCACAACTGCTGGCAATAAATGTCTTCCTGGTGTTTATGGCGCTGTGTCGTCCTCGAAAAGATCCTAAATAGCCTGACGAAGAACAAAAAATAGAAATCATATTCTTCATCCAGGAGGGAATACAAGATTCCCACTCAAAGTTGCTGTCCAATGTTTCACTCCATTTAATTATCTTTCAGTTACTTACTACTCTGGTGCAAAGGGAATTGTCTGGTTTCTTGTTCTTTAAATTAATTGAAGCTAACAAAATAAAAAATGTTCTCTGCTATGCACATCCATTCATTGTTATTATTTATTTATTTAGCAGATGCCTTTATCCAAGGCAACTTACAGAGACAAGGGTGTGTGAAATATGCATTATCTGCAGAGTCACTTACAACAACGTCTCATCTAAAAGACAGAGCACAAGGAGGTTAAGTGACTTGCTCAAGGTCACACAGTGAGGTCAGTGAGTAAGCTTGGATTTGAACCGGGGACCTCTTTGTTAGAAGCCCTTTTCAATAACTACCAGAACACACACCCTCCTTTATATACTGTATGTCTCAAATGTGCAATATTTAAAGATACATATGTTTTAGCAAATATGTATTATCATTTTAAAACATGATAGCTGGTAATGCTCGAGGTATACTACATCTCTGTCTGCAAGCCATGCTTTTCAACTATCATTCACTTCCTGGATCATTTCACCTGGACCAATCAGCTGCTTCACTTATTGACTGACATGCTTCCACCCAGTAACATGCTTTAACCCAAAAGACACTGCTGCAGTTAAGTGAGCAGGGAATTAAAACAGGAGCAGACTAACATTTTTGTATAATATGTTTCTTTAAAAACTGCACATGTGACTTATTACATTATTTTGTTAGCTACAATTACCTTAAAATAGCTTCTGTATAGAATGATAGGGATTAAAAACTCTTATACAGCCTGAAAGCAGAAAGCATTAATAAAAGCCTGCAGTGTCCTTTTATTGTCAGGGTCTCATGGTTGTCATGAAAATGTGTTGAATTTTGCTATGCCAGCTGCTGGCCATAGAAGTAGTGCAGTCCCCTGTGCATGTAGAGATTACATGAGTGATGACTGGAAATGGAATTACAATGTTCTGTAACAGAGTGTTACTGTCAGGTGTTCCTCAGAAATAGAAAAGGAAGGTATTTCCTTTAAAGATCCGTGGACCCAGCTGATTATACAGCACAGGCAGAAAAGGCTGTTGAAGTGCTTCATCGGAGAAACAATTGGTAAATTCTTGCTTTGTATGCTATTGGCTGATTTCACAGATCCTGATTAGCCCTAGACTTGGATTACCTAATATTATTTAAGTAATCCAAGATTAGCTCTGAAACAAAATGCTCAGTAATGTAAAAAATGAAGTAATAGATTGTTAATTAGTTAATACCTTACTTGTCTCTTGTTGTACAAGAGATGTAATCTCATGTAGTTTGGGCAAGAGAACCACAAAGCAAGGCAAAGCAAGTTATGACTACTCAAACTATGCAAAACAAATATGTCTAGCAATACTCTTGAATTACCTTACCTAAGATAACATTAGAGTGACCAGTATTAGTACTAATTAGGTTAGTGCTAAATTGGTTGAGTTCTTATATGTGAGTTATAATTCTTGGACCATAAATCTATTATTTTAACTGAAATAGCTTAATAGACATACATTGTATTGGGATTTTTATACAGGGAGTATAACACTCACTCCCTGTATAACACTCACTCATTGTGTAACACTCACCCCTTGTATAACACTCACCCCTTGTATAACACGCACCCCTTGTATAACACTCACCCCTTGTATAACATGCACTCCTTGTATAACACTCCTGGTATAACACTCCCTCCTTGTATAACTGCATTTATATATACTGTTTTATAAATGTATGAACTGAGTATAAACCGTACACTTATTGTAAAGAGTTGTATTTTTTTTTTCTCAAACATAAATGACAGCTCGACTGTAGCATCAGGTTAGTATCCAGTGAAAAGAGTTCTGCAAAGGTTCAACAATTGTAATAGGGTGCCCGTTATATTAAAAAAAAATGATAGTAATATATTGATTCTGATATTTAAAAAAAAAAATAATAAAAACATTATCACCACCCATACGGAAAGGACACATGTTTGCAATACATTTGTGGCAGTTATGGGGTTAAATTCCCCTACCTGCCTGGGTTTATTGTGTTCAGGTGGCTGGAGTTGATTAGAGTAATTAATGATCAATCAGCACCCAGCCACCTGACATAAAAGGAGGCCTCAGCTTCCCATTAGAGGGAGGAGGGAGCTGAGGCAGCAAGCTGGTGGTTGTGCTTGCTGTTTTTGGTTTTGTGGATTTTTTTTTTTTTTTTTTTTTTTTTTTTTTTTTTTTTTTTTTTTTTAATTTTCTCATCCAGTGAAGGCATCGCCCAGCCTGGAAACCTTTATTTTTGTAAGTCTTGTTTTTGCCTTCTATTTGTGTTTAAATCCCTTTGTTTTGGCCCTTGTGCCCTTTTATTTTGTATTTATTTGTAATAAAAGTATTATTTTTTTGAACTTCAGTCTGTCTCTGGGCCTCTAGCCACTTGCCAGCCTGTCACATTTGGTGTCAGACTGGGATATAGTGCCTCCAGGAGGCTCAGAGCAGTACTGCAGGGTTTGTTTTTTTTTGGGACAATTATTTATTTATTTATTTTTTAAGATAAATAAAAAAAAAATGTGAAAGAGCAGAAAGTGGCGACAGATACTACAACAGCAGGAGGACGTCGGATGACAGCTTTGAGGTTTTTTTTGAAGAGCCTCGTGGTGGAGTTGTGCCCTGGTTGTGGGGCGTATGGACACACGGTGGCTATCTGCCCCACGCAGTATGAGGAGGAGGAGCTGCTGTCCCGAGAGCCAGAGAGGGAGGAGCCGCCGCTCCCAGAGTCCAGAGGGGAGGAGTCATGGACCAAGGAACCAGAAGGGGAGAAGGCTAATGCTCTACAGCAGCCTTTACATATGCTGCTGAGAGGAGCCCAGCGGAGGCGCACCTGATCATTATGGCAGATACCAGCTCTGCCTCAGAGGCCACTAGAATGGCCACAGCCCCCACCGCCGGTGGTGTGGGGGCTGCAGCTGTTGCCGCCGGAGGAGCTGGAACTGCCTTCACTGGCTGACAGTGAGGAGGAAGTCTGACCTCTGCCACCCTGGCCAGAGGTTCTTGTACTGTTGGCCATGCCTGCACCGCCCAAGGATGCCACGGCCGCTCCACTCAGGGCTGCCACATTTGGATCGCCTGGGGTTGCCTGCTGCTCCGCATCGCCTGGGGCTGCTGGTATCTCCTTTTTGTCTTCTAGGGTTGCCAAGGGTCCGCTGTGCCCGCCTCCGCCACCAGAGGGAGCCTGGCCGCCGTCCACGCCTCCACCACCAGAGGGAGATGGGCCACCGTCCCTGAAGGGTCCAGCGCCACTAAAGGGTCCGACGCCACCGGATGGTCTGACATTACTAGGGGGACCCACACTGTCCGAAGAGGCCACGCCCACACTGTACAGGTGTGCTGGATGCCTGCCAATGCTGCATCTGCTGGAGGGTCCAGGTCCCATGACAGCATCGCCATACTTCCTTGGAGATCCGGGGCCCCCTCAATCAAAGAAGGCTTGGGGGATCCGACATCAACCCTGTCCACCATCGCCCATCGAAGGGAGTTGGCCGATTGCAGCCTGGGGGGAGGTGTTTATAAATTGGCAGTTATGGGGTTAAATTCCCCTACCTGCCTGGGTTTATTGTGTTCAGGTGGCTGGGGTTGATTAGAGTAATTAATGATCAATCAGCACCCAGCCACCTGACATAAAAGGAGGTCTCAGCTTCCCATTAGGAAGAAGAGGGAGTTGAGAAAGCAAGCTGGTGTTTGTGCTTGCTGTTTTTGTTTTTTGTGGATTTTTTTAAAATTCTCATCCTGTGAAGGCATCGCCCAGCCTGGAAACCTTTATTTTTGTAAGTCTTGTTTTGTCTTTCTATTTGTGTTTAAATCCCTTTTGTTTTGGCGTGTGCCTTTTTATTTTGTGTTTTATTTGTAATAAGTGTTATTTTTTTGAACTGCAGTCTGTCTCTGGGCCTCTATTCACTCGTTAGCCTATCACAACATTATAAATAGGGCTTCTGTTTTTCAGTTTTATTCATTGTATTTCAGTGCTTATTTTTAGCTATTTGAGTTTTATGGAAATCGTTTTTTTTGGGGGTCTTTCGATTTTGATACTGTATGAAATTCGTGTTTTAGGTTACTTTTTAAAATGCTTGAGCATTATTTTTCTGTAAATATGTACAGTAGTACTCGATAGTACTTGCACACTTAAGTTGTACTTTCTTTTCTTTGCTGTCTTCCACAACAAAATCCCTGTGGTCACAGGCACACACTTCTGGGTTTTTTGTATGTAGGCATTTTTGTACATTTCGCCACAATTCTATTTCAAGTCCCCCGTATCTAAACTGTAATACAGCTTTAAATCCCACTAACAACCCTCCATCCTGATTGTAGTCTCATTTTAAATCTCGCAAGAAGAGTCTCCAATACAAATGTAGGAATGTGCTGTCACTCAGTGGCTGGGGCGGGTTTAAAATATTTGGAACAAAAACAAACAAACTAATCAAAAATCCGAAGCCCTAATTATAAATAAATGCAATGTAACCATTATATATTATCATATATTTCTGTACATATAAGCAAAATAGGAACATCCATGACCAAAAATAATGATAGCATGTCCTCGAATTACAAACTAATGTACATACGCATAGTAAGTACATTTTATTTTATGGAAGTACAGTTCTGAAAGAAAATGCAAGATAAACTACATACAGAACAGCAGTCCTTCTGAAGTTCTTATAGGTTTTTTGTTTTGTTTTTAGTTCAATTGTAATTCCCATAATCAATCCAGTACAAATAAAAACTATGTGCTTACTATCTATGAGAAGGTTTAGTTTCGGTTTCTCTTGCGGAGAAATTACAAACAAGCAAGTTAGAGTGAGAAAAAAAAATAACCAAGTAGGATATATTTTTGTTTTTTTTTTTACAGAAAACAAGCTGATATTCTGAAGTAATTTTTGATGCAGAAAAACAGCAACATCACACTCTTGGATTTAACTGCCACACCAGCAATGTCCCGCCCCTAAACAATCTGATTTGCTGGTACAGTACTCCCCTGACCTGCTCTCACCTAATAGTTTCTTAGTAACTGTCATCGATAAATGTACTGTAGTCAAAGTAGGTTAGCCACACATGGTGCTACACACAGCTAGGCTACCGTATTACAGAAAATAAGCAGACGCGACACTTCTAAAATGTCATAAATCATGTGATACGATGTGTGTGTGTGTGTGTGTATATATATATATATATATATATATATATATATATATATATATATATATATACACACACACACACACACTACCAGTCAAAAGTTTTAGAACACCCCCATTTTTACAGTTTTTATTGAAATTTAAGCAGTTCAAGTCCAGTGAATAACCTGAAATGGTACAAAAGTAAGCAGTAAACTGTTAAAGGTTAAAAAAAAAAAAGTTTAGGTTACCAAAAACTGAAAAACCACACAAACCCTGTCTGTATAAAAGCGGTGTTGGAACAGACTGTGTTACTACACCCTCTTAAGCATTACTTGAACAGTATTGTACTGCAGGAAGTTGTATATTGCTGTCATAATGGTGAGAAAAAGGCAATTAACAAAGGAAGACAGACAGACCATTATAACCCTTAAAAGTGTAGGTCTTTCCTTTAGAGAAATCGTGATGTCGGCATGGAACTCCGAGGGAAAGATATCATCAGCAAAGGGCAACAGTGGGCAGAAGCACATACTCCAGGATTGTGATATCCGTGCATTAATTTAAAGTGCAAGGCAAAACAGGCGAGCAATTGCAGATCAATTGACTGCAAATTTCAACCTGGGGCGCAAGCAGCCAGTTTCGTCAAAAAGTCGGCCAGGGAGTCCTTGGCTCACGCGCACCGAGGGCTGTCGAGCCTGCACCTTGGGCTGATCTAGCTATCCGACACGTATCTGGCATGGACCTGTATCTTTCACAAGTTACTACAGCTGAAGATCTGCTCCTGAATGCCAGTGAAAACAGAAAAATTACACAAGAAAATTACACTTGAAACCCAAGAGCCATGATTTTACAAACGTGAACATTTTTTCTGGTTGTTTCAATTATACTTCAATCAATGTTGTGTGTTGTTAGTTTGGTAAAAATAAATTAAGAACATTATGCTATCAAACAGCATTTTATATAAGCACTGTGTTTTTCTGCATTTTACTAAAGCTGGGCCACTCAAATTAATCTTTACAATGTGGTAATGCAACACAGAAGGGTTTACTGGTACTTTATCATGCACAGGCTGTACACCAATTCAGTCAAAGCCGACTTATTGAATCCTATTTGATTAAAATGAGAAATCAATGTCAAGAGGCAGATTGGAGTCATTTTCAATCAAGTATAATCCTCTTTTTAAAACTCAACATTTATGGTGTTAAAAACAGGGGCTCTTGAGTGGCTCATCCAGTAAAGGCACTCTGCATGGATTACAGGATGTGCTTTACAGCCTGGACGTCACCAGTTCAAGTCTAGGTTACTCCACTGCCAACCATGGATGGGAGCTCCTGGGTGCAGCACACAATTGGCCAAGCACCACCCATGGGGGTGAGGGCCTAGGTCAGGCATGGTATCATTGGCTCACCACACACCAGCAACCCCTGTTTTTGGTCATTTGAGCAGAAGGGTGAAATTGTATGGTAAGCCAAATTATCATTTAGAGATACGTAAGCAATAAGATAGGATGTGTGGTATATACTCTAATATCTACACGTCCCAGGTTCGTTATAAGCCAAAGGCTTTTATTATATTACTAACAAATCAGCTGCTTCCCCTATTGACTGTCATGCTTTCAGTCAGTAAAATGCTTTAGCCATGTTAAAGAAAAGTCAAAACAATAAAGCAAGGGGTTAATATAATTACTGTACCGTCAGTTTGTGTTTGTGTTTGTGTGACACTTTCTTGTTATTTCTGTCTCAGGTTAACATGCACGGTACAAAAAAAAAAAAAAAAAAAAAAAAACAGGTCAGAACTGCTTTTGAAATGGTATTTTGTCAAGTGCCAGATACTGCATTACAGTCCTTTGTTTTGCAATCGTTTTGATTGATTTTCTCTATATTAAGATTCGGTACTACACAGTTCTAGTGTTAGACCAAGCATTGGCCAAGTGTCTCATATTTCACAGTTCTGTAGTTCAGACATGGCTGCTTCCTGGTTCACTGTTCTTTTGTAAGTCAGTTCTGTAGATTAGACATGGTTGCTTCCTGTTTCACAGTTGTTTGTAAGTCAATTCTGTAGTTCAGACATGGCTGCTTCCTGTTTTTTATGTTTCTGTACATGTAAATGGTTTTGCTCATATGCATTTTCCATCCATCCTCCTGACCAGGTTTATTGATGAGTGAATAAAGGTAATAACAACCTGAGTAGAATCCCTGTGACCCACTTATTCATTGCACGCCCATACATTACCTACATACTAATTCATCAATTAGTGTTGATACAGTGTAAGTTAAACAAGGTTGTCACTGTACCCATTGCTACAGCTGCCTATGGCTCTAGTACCTATTAACCGTATCTGGCAAATTTCCAGAGCGTAATACAATTATTTGAACTGTACAGTATAAAACTATAAAAAGTGATTGAACAGCTCCCTCTCGCAGCTACGTTTTATTTAATAACGATTGTTTTGTCGCTCTCTGAAAAAATATTATATTATATATCACTGATTAGAAATCAAGCAATCATTGTTTATAGTTTGTATAAATTCCGGGATATCTTATCTAGTGCATATTGTATGTCATCCTAGGCACAGAACAGAACTTTAAAGTTAAACAAACAACACTTCTGTTATATTTCATTTGAGTTCCTGAGTACTGTCTTGTTTATTGTGATTGATAAGAAGTCAATATGGACAGCACCTCTGATAGTGGTGTTTAAACCAGGAAGGGAGACTCAGACACAGAAGTTGCAGGTTAAGAGCTCAGGATCACAAACAATGCACCATGCAACCCCTACATGCACAAACAACCCCACCACTTACACAAGCTCGATACCCCACCCCCACTTCCAGGATCGCTACAATATTCACTTATAATATGCTTCATGTTTATTATATCTTAAACAATCAATTGGTGATATTTGCAGTAATACTAAAATACAATTCTGTGATAAACATTTCGACTATTCTCAACCTCAATGACTTATTTGTTCATTGCTCAGTAACTATGGAGCCACAAAATATGTATTTATTTAGATAATTTTATCAAATAGATTTTATTTGGTTTAGTTGAAAACTAATAAACTAAACTGTCCAGTCCACAGAACACACATACGTAAATGATCCATTCACAGGAGAGTAGCTGATGAATCAAGTGTGTTAACACTGCACAGTGGTATACTCAGCAGTCACTATGGTTACTGTGGTGGTATAGATTTATATGGACAAAATTAAACCTCTGGTCATTAGCACACATGCAGAGACAGTTAAAAAACATAGAATGAAAAGTTTCATACATGGTTTGCAAATATATATATATTGTGAACAAGACAGCCTTATTTTGAGTTCATGCCCCTATAAAAACGTGACCCAGAAACTGAAACTTTGGATGATCACAAAGACCATAAAACAGTAAGGAAATATAAAACAGCAATTTAAATGACATTTGAAGCTATTAAACAAGATTAATAACATGCTCAAAAATCACAGTGCTATCCCACGATGGTTGTTTCCAGGTACTCGACTGCATCTTGTGCCTAACAACGCACCAGGAACTGACAATAGAACCAAACATAGCTAACAATAGCAGTATATATGGACAATCATACTGCATACACATTCTACTTGTACAAAAATTCCCTCATACACTTTTGTTTTAACCCTTTATTATAACCCAATTAAACAATTACATAACTATAAGATTCCTAAGTGAAACCATGCGGGACACACCACCTTTCAAATATGACCCTCAGTACACTGTTATTTTTACACACTTGAGTGATAAGCTACACAACGATGTTGGCAGTACTATGAACGGCAGCTGTGCTGCTGAGATTCCCCTCACAGGCTGTATGGATCTGGACCTGCAGGAATTACTGTGAATGGATTCTCAAGCTCCCATACATCCTAAGTGCCATCTTAAGGAGCCCAGCCAATTAATAGCCAGAGGCACACTGAAATTAGAGGGAAAAAAGCTATTACACTTTTCCATGTCAGATTGAATTAATGGTGTTACTGTGGGTCATTATGTTGGGAACTTGAAGAAGCACATAGTGTGATAAAGCTGAGATTAGCCTTTCTGTTAGTAAACAGCAATGCATGGAACTGTAATAGGAACTTACAAAAAGCCCTTACCGTATATATATATATATATATATATATATATATATATATATATATATATATATATATATATATATATATATATATATATATACAGCTCTGGAAAAAATTAAGAGACCACTGCAAAATTATCAGTTTCTCTGGTTTTACTATTTATAGGTATGTGTTTGGGTAAAATTAACATTTTTGTTTTATTCTATAAACTACTAACAACATTTCTGCCAAATTCCAAATAAAAATATTGTCTTTAGAGCATTTATTTGCAGAAAATGACAACTGGTCAAAATAACAAAAAAGATGCAGTGTTGTCAGACCTCGAATAATGCAAAGAAAATAAGTTCATATTCATTTTTAAACAATACTAATGTTTTAACTTAGGAAGAGTTCAGAAATCAATATTTGGTGGAATAACCCTGATTTTCAAGTACAGCTTTCATGTGTCTTCGCATGCTCTCCACCAGTCTTCCACATTGATGTTGGGTGACTTTATGCCACTCCTGGCGCAAAAATTCAAGCAGCTCGGCTTTGTTTGATGGCTTGTAACCATCCATCTTCCTCTTGATCACGTTCCAAAGGTTTTCAATAGGGTTCAGGTCTGAAGATTGGGCTGGCCATGACAGGGTCTTGATCTGGTGGTCCTCCATCCACACCTTGATTGACCTGGCTGTGTGGCATGGAGCATTGTCCTGCTGAAAAAACCAATCCTCAGAGTTGGTGAACATTGTCGGAGCAGAAGGAAGCAAGTTTTCTTCCAGGACAACCTTGTACTTGGCTTCTATTTGCTTGCCTTAGTGATCCACTTCATGGTGAAAGCACCTTATTGGATGCAAAGAATGTCAGTCAATAGGGGAAGCAGCTGGTTGGTTACTGTCAAGAAGGAAGGCATTTAAGGGGTGGGAACAATGTCACTCTACAGATGAAATGACCAAGGAAATGCATGGCTTGTAAACATAGATCCCATTCACACTTGTGGCCTTTTTCTCAGACCCAGGGACTCCAATCTGAGACCAGGGCCAGCCTTTACATATGTATGAACATAAAGAAGACTTAGATCGCCTTTTCATATCACATTACCAATTAGATTTTCTATGATAACACAGAAAAATGCAGATTTTGTTTTACATTTGGGGAGGGGCAAAAAACATGCAAGGCTTTTTTTTATTTGTTTGATAATAATCAAATCAATACATGTATGTATAAGCATTAATACAGGAAACTTTGCTTTAAATTTATGTAAACATACATGTCTAATAAAACTGTTTCCGGTATTCAGGTTCAGTGTTGAATGAGGCTTCAGTTTACTTCAGTCAGTATCCACAGCTGTTCAAAAGATACCAAAAACAATATCACCCCTAAAGACTGCATCAACGAGTTTGGCAAGGACGAATTTTACGTAGATGGTAATGTGCTGTAGATTACACTTGTAGACAGACGATTGTCGGGTACATGGGAAGCGCCAAACATAAATTGAATGAAACTAAATGTAAACAACAGCAAACTTAAGATTCTTTTCTGTGCTCTCCGCCAGCGTCTCATGACAATCTGGCTAGAGAATGCTGCAGCTCTATTTTACAACAGCCATCCGATGAGGAACACTAACTCTGAGTTGAACTAACATGAATATTGTTTTATTGATTAAAGACACTGGTAAACTTGTAACTTGCTTAGAATTTGAAAGTGTAAAAAAAAATAATTTTCACTGTAATATTTCAAAGCCTGTGTAACAGGGTGAGCAGCCCTGTACAGTATTTATTTTTTAGAACAGGTTTTCCCCCTCCGGCCCTGTGCAGTTTATTTTGTGTTTGTATTGTTATTTATTTGTGTTAATTGTTTATATATAAATGTCAGTGAACACTGTGTGTTTTGATATTGTATTTATGACAGCATAGACACATTTGTTTTGTTTATGTGTTTTGTAGCATGGATGGGAAGTCCCATCCACAATTGAAAACCTTGTGCAGAAGGTGGCCATCTCCCTATGAATTAATTGTTTAATTTATGGCTAATTTGGAGATGGTCACCTGCATAAAAGCCTGCAGCTCTGTGCAGTCGGAGTGGGTGTGTTCAGAGGAGGAACGAGAGTGAGCGAGGAGCGAGAAAGAAATTTAGAATTAAAAGAACATTTTAAAGATCAGTGAAGGCAATTGCCCTGCCTGACCTTAGTTTTAGTTATTATTTTGTGTTCTTGATTTGTTTTATTTGTAAACTTTTATTTTGCTCTGGGAGCAGTGTTTTGTGTTTAGACCTTTTTATTTATTTTTATGTCAAATAAAAACGGTGTGCGCAGCATCTTTTCTAACTGCAGTTACCTTGTTTGTGTTCTTCCTGCATTCCGGCCTGACGTCACCGCAAAGCCATATCCTGTCACAGCCTGTTATTGTGATTATTATTGTTAATGTTATTTTGCTGGCGATAGAGCAGTAGTTTATTATGTATCATGCATGTTGTTGAGCAAAGTGTATTTGATATATGTCATTGTATTGCTTTATTTACATTAGGGCGCTTAATTAAGTTGTCGTAGCTACATGTGAAACAAAGGTTTTGTTAACGCGATATGTTTGGTAATCTTCCCAGAGAAGGGGTAATTCTGCTGTTCAGTCTTTACGTGTAATGGTGAGGGACTTGAGAATAATAGTAATGAGTAATCAATATAATAGTTTAGCGATCGTGTTTGTAAACAAAGACATATAACAGAAGAAACATGTGTCATGTAAATTATTTGAATGTTTATCGTAAATAGAATGAATGTTAAATAATAGAGTTTATTTTTTTATAAAATGATTCCAGGTGTAACCATATAGTAAATGTCCGAAAATAATATGGTGAGGATATGTGAGCAGCCACTTGCCTTCAACTTCCTTCCCCTTGATAGATCGAACCTGCCCCGAGAGGTTAGCCAGCGTAGGGTCATTTTTTGTTCCCATGCTAGGTCAACATCTCGGTCTTTGAATTTCGGTATATCGAGCAAACCTATTGTAGCTTCAGCACTGGGGGTCT
Organism: Polyodon spathula; assembly: GCF_017654505.1. Taxonomy (NCBI): domain Eukaryota; kingdom Metazoa; phylum Chordata; class Actinopteri; order Acipenseriformes; family Polyodontidae; genus Polyodon; species Polyodon spathula. The sequence goes on from NC_054550.1 coordinate 14,690,281, forward strand.
TGGTAATCTGCCCCTGCAGGTCACATTTAATCCCAGTCCCCTTTCCTGGTGTTTATTAGACATTTAAGGATTCTCCCACAAAACCCCAACATTGTCTGATTGACATGCCTCCCATTTTTCCGCCCTTCGCTCTCTTTTTGTTTTCTTTAGGCGGAACCGAGAGTGGAACAAAGCAGCTTGCAGCGAGAACATTTTCTCAATTGCCTCTCCCGCTACCCCAATGTTCTTACCGGAGACTGGCCCTATTATTTTTGTTATGGATGTTTCATAATGTGACCAGTCTCAACCTAAATTGACAGGATACTGCAACCTTTTTGCAATGGCTGCGATTACGCACGTGTCTGGCGCCCAACCGTCTCTAAGAAAAACACACACCACTAACGTGTCCAGTGAGCTCCAGTCTCAGTAGGCTGGACACCGAAGCACCAGACGCTGGGTTTCGTCATTTCTGAAGACCACTGATCCAGCTTTTGATGACATGTGCAAGAATGTTTGTTGAGCAGCAGTGATTGCAGCTCCAATCCTGAAGGAATGATGAATCATCTTCTCATCTCAAGATGAGTCTTGCAGGTTCTACATTAAGAAACAATAAATCCGGAGATGAGGATCGGGGTCTGGCGACCAGACATCTCAGCATGAAAGCATGAGGACAGAAAACAGAATCAGTGAGCAATGAGAACTGTCTCTCCTTCCCCTAATAAGAACATAAGAAAGTTTACAAACGAGAGGAGGCCATTTGGCCCATCTTGCTCGTTTGGTTGTTAGTAGCTTATTGATCCCAAAATCTCATCAAGCAGCTTCTTGAAGGATCCCAGGGTGTCAGCTTCAACAACATTACTGGGGAGTTGATTCCAGACCCTCACAATTCTCTGTGTAAAAAAGTGTCTCCTATTTTCTGTTCTGAATGCCCCTTTTTCTAAACTCCATTTGTGTCCCCTGGTCCTTGTTTCTTTTTTCAGGCTGAAAAAGTCCCTTGGGTCGACACTGTCAATACCTTTTAGAATTTTGAATGCTTGAATTAGGTCGCCACGAAGTCTTCTTTGTTCAAGACTGAACAGATTCAATTCTTTTAGCCTGTCTGCATATGACATGCTGTGAGGCGTGTGAGTACAAATGGATTTTCCAGACAGTGATTTACGTGTAACAATTAAAATTTTATTTAATATTACACGAGGAAAAAAAGAAAAATAATAAAAAAGGATGTGAGGGAGGGAGTGCGGGAGTAATCAAAAACAAAGGAACGGGAGCCTCTTAGTCCTTGTCGCGTTCTGCTTTAATCCAAAAAAATAAAACAAAAGGAATAAAAACAGAAAAGAACCAGTTAGTAAAGCCCCCGTTCGTGACACAGTCCACAACAACCAAGTCCTCCTCCAGCCTGTTTCTCCCCGCCTCTATTCCTTAGGACCAACCCCGAACACAGTAGCACGTTCCCTTTAGTATGCAAACCCCGCCCCGGTAGTCAGTGGATCACCAATCCCAAACTGACAGGTATCCTTAATTTCACTTGACTCCAGTGGCTGGAATTTACATACTCGTACTTCCGCCCCTCACCAAGGTGCCGCCCCTCAAAAAGATGACTTTTGTCATGGTCACAAGACCTTGGTAAGGGAAATCCCGAGTTGGTTTGATGCCTTCTACTGTTGGGAGGCTGAATTGCAGACCGAAACCCCTTTGACTCATCACATATCCCACCCCTCAGAGTGGAGCCGAAGGAACACTCGGAAACCTCTAACCCCTCCTTTTCCCCTCCCTCCCGGGAAAAAAAATCAGCGTTTTGATGTAACTTACCTGCACGGTGCCTTATTTGAAAGGCGAAGGGTTGGAGCGCCAGGTACCACCGCGTAATCCTAGCGTTTGAATCCTTCATTGTGTCTAACCACTTTAAAGGGGCATGATCTGTGATGAGTACAAAGGGTCGTCCCAGAAGATAGTATTTTAAGGACTCCACCGCCCATTTTACTGCCAGGCATTCTTTCTCTACCACAGAGTACCTCTGTTCTCTCGGCAGTAACTTCCGACTAATATATAATATCGGGTGTTCTATACCATTTTTTTCCTGGGACAGAACCGCCCCCAGACCAGTCTGTGATGCATCGGTCTGAAGGATGAACTCTCGGCTGAAATCCGGGCTTACTAATGCTGGGGCCTGACTCAAATTAGTTTTAATAGATTCAAAGGCTGTCTGACACTCTGCACTCCACTTAATTTTATTTGGAGCGTTCTTTTTAGTGAGATCAGTGAGAGGGGCGGCTATAGTGGAAAAGTGTGGAATAAAGCGGCGGTAATAACCAGCCAACCCTAACAATGATCTCACCTGGGTTTTTGTGGTAGGTACCGGTGAATCCAACAAAGCCTGGACTTTTGAAACCAACGGTTTCACTCTACCCTTACCCATTATGAAACCTAAATATTTTGTTTCTTCTTTTCCAATAGCGCACTTTGCCATGTTCGCTGTGAGTCCCGCCTTCCTCAGAGACTGTAGGACGGCTTTTAATCTACTCAAATGTTCTTTCCAGGAAGAACTGTATATGACTACATCATCGATATATGCAGCTGCATACTCTCGATGAGGTTGTAATACCCTGTCCATCAGTCTCTGGAAAGTTGCGGGAGCTCCATGAAGTCCGAACGGCATAGTACAAAATTGAAAAAGACCATCTGGGGTTGAGAATGCCGTTTTCTCACGAGAGGCTTTTGCTAATGGAATTTGCCAGTATCCTTTCGTCAGATCCAAAGTTGAAATAAACCGAGCTCGCCCCAGCCTGTCTAAGAGTTCATCTACCCGAGGCATGGGATATGCATCAAACTTAGAGATAGCATTCACCCTCCTAAAGTCTATACATAACCGTAGTGACCCATCTGGTTTGTCTATTGGTACAATTGGGCTACACCACTCACTTCGGGAAGGTTCAATTATCCCAAGTTTCAACATACACTCCACCTCCCTCCGGACAGAATCTCTCCGACTTTCTGGAATGCGATACGGTCTCTGTCTAACTCTCAGACCTGGCGGAGTGATAATAGCATGTTCAATCAAATGCGTTCTTCCGGGCACGTTAGAAAACACATCACCAAACATTTTGATTAAATTGCTTACCTCTTTGCGTTGATCAGGAGTTAATTGTTCCCCCATCGGAACCCCAGCTGCTGATACTGGCTCAATTGAGGGTCCATAGTCCTCTCCCTCCTGTTCGGGAGATATAAAATGGACCTCCCGTTCTTTCCACGGTTTGAGGAGATTAACATGATAAATTTGATTTTCCTTCCGACGCCCAGGCTGTCGGATCTCATAATTAACTTTTCCAATTGCTCGAACGACCTCAAAGGGACCCTGCCATTTAGCAAACAACTTAGATTCTGATGAGGGAAGCAACAACAACACTTTGTCTCCAGGTCGAAAGTTCCTAATTCTTGCATTTTTATTGTAGCTTTGCTGCTGCTTCTGCTGTGCCACTTTGAGATTGTCATGTGCCAATCGACCGACTAATTCTAAGCGATCGCGTAGCTGTAATACATATTTCACTATATTTTTAGAGTCTTTTGACTGTTCTTCCCAGCCTTCTCTTATGAGATCCAAGATACCCCGCGGCTGCCGACCGTACAAGAGCTCAAACGGAGAGAACCCCGTTGAGGATTGTGGTACCTCACGAACTGCAAAGAGCAAGTAGGGAAGCAGTTTAGCCCAATTACGTTTCTCCTGATCTACAAAGCGGCGCAACATACTTTTTAAAGTCTGATTAAATCGTTCAACAAGCCCATCCGTTTGAGGATGAAAAACTGAGGTTCTAATTGAACGGATTTTCAATAATTTATATAATTGCTGAATACAGTCTGACATAAAATTAGTGCCCTGATCAGTGAGAATTTCTTTCGGGATTCCCACCCTAGAAAATATTTTAACCAATTCATTTGCTACTACTTCTGCACTCATAGAGCGTAAGGGAACAGCTTCTGGATATCGTGTTGCGTAGTCCACTACTACCAAAATATACCGATATCCTGACTCTGTTCCCTCCAGAGGGCCTACTAAATCTACACCAATCCTCTCAAACGGTACTCCAATAATTGGCAGTGAGACCAGAGGTGCGGGGCGAACTAACTTAGGGGCAGCTAATTGACATTCCGGACACTCAGATACATACTTCCGCACAAGACCATAAACCCCTGGCCAAAAAAACCGGGCCAGAATTCGTTCCTGAGTCTTTTCAGTTCCTAAATGACCTGAAAATGGAATGTCATGCGCCAATCTCATGACTTCTGACTGAAAAGGCCTAGGAACCAATAACTGTTTTACGAGCTGTCCCGTCCCGGGAGCCCGGGTTATTCTATATAATAAGTGCCCAGATACAGAAAAATGCGGAAATACCACCGGTTGTCCTTCCTGCATATCCTTCCCCTCAACATATCTAACCTGTTTCCAAGCATACTGTAATGTGGGATCATTTTGTTGTTCATAGCCCAGGTCAATATCTCGGTCCCAATGATTAGGTACGCTGAGAGGAGTGTCGTTTATTATGTGACCTTCCACATCAGTAACCTCGCAGCCCCGGTCACACTGAACACCTACTCCTTTACCCTGCCGTTTACAAGATTGGTTTACCTTTGAGTCAGACCCCTCCCCTTGTCGTCTCAGAGTTCCCTCATATTTTTCCACCCTGCGCTCTCTCTTTGTTTTTCTCAGGCGGATTTTAGGGTTAAACAGGTCGGATTGTAACGGGAAAATCTCGCCAATTGTTTTCTCCCGTTGCTTAGATTGTCCCCTGGTAGAAACTAAGACCATTTCCCGACCTAAAATACGATCAAAAAACGGCCAGTCTCTTCCCAGGAGAACAGGGTATGGTAAACATTGCGCTACAGCCACTTTAACGTAAGCTGAGTCACCATCAACAGTAAGTCTAACTTTAGTGGTGGGATAAACCCGAGTTTCTCCATGGATACATGAGATAGCCACTTTACCCTGTGGCTCCCAGGTTACCCCCTCCAAAAGAGCTTGTCGAATCAATGTTTGTGCACACCCAGAGTCTGCAAATGCATTAGTACTCTTATCCCCGACCTGTACTCTTAATTGATAAGGGCCCTCCCAACATTCCCCAGTGTTCTTACCTGTTACTGCCGACCAGGATCTTCTTGCCAGGTCTACCTCCATCATTGGACAATCCCTGGCTATATGTCCGGGCTCATTGCATCGATAACAGACTGGGGTAGAAGGCACCAACGGGGTTTGTTTGTCCTGTGAGTCGGTGACCGACAGGTTAGGGGGGTTTTCTCTCGCCCAAGATGGGGCTAACCTCGACCTCCATGGTCTGAAGGTCTGGTTACCTCCTCTGGGCTTCACTGATGGGTTGGTCCTGGTTAGTTTAGGCGCAGGAGTGGGGTCAGAGGCGGCGCCTTCATTCGCATCCTCATAAGCCTCCGCCAGGATGATGGCCTTCTCGAGAGTGGTAGGTTGATTCCTTTTAACCCACTCCCGATTTCCTGGCGGTAGTATGGAGGTGAACTGCTCTATAGCGATCTTCTGCACCAGTTCTTGGGGTGTGTGTTCTTCCGGTTGCAGCCACCGGGTGCACTGATCCAGGAGATACTGTCCCGCAACCCGGGGCCGCACCCCCTTGGACAGCTGGTATTCCCGGAAACGGCGCCGGTATGTTTCTTCCGTGATCCCGAGGCGTGAGAGAATGGCTTCTTTTACTTTTATATAATCCGCGGCCTCCGGGGCCATCAAGGCTCTGTACGCTGCTTGCGCCTGTCCTGTCAAACAGGGTGCCAATTTCATGGCCCAGTGTTCCTTGGGCCACCCTGCTGCTTCTGCCACTCTCTCAAAGGTGACCAAGAACGCCTCAGGATCATCTTCCGGAGTCATCTTCTGTAGCTTTGGTTGTGAAGAAAACATCCGGGCAACCGCTGTTTCCGCCGCTGGTGTCGAGATTTTCTCTACCAGCTGACCAAAGAACTGGGCGAGCTGTTCCTGGCGCCGTGCTTCCCTCTCCTCTCGCTTCTCCTCCTGCTCCCTAAACATCGCCAAAACTGTAGCTGGATCCATCTCCCACAATGACACCACGTGTGAGGCGTGTGAGTACAAATGGATTTTCCAGACAGTGATTTACGTGTAACAATTAAAATTTTATTTAATATTACACGAGAAGAAAAAAAGAAAAATAATAAAAAAGGATGTGAGGGAGGGAGTGCGGGAGTAATCAAAAACAAAGGAACGGGAGCCTCTTAGTCCTTGTCGCGTTCTGCTTTAATCCAAAAAAATAAAACAAAAGGAATAAAAACAGAAAAGAACCAGTTAGTAAAGCCCCCGTTCGTGACACAGTCCACAACAACCAAGTCCTCCTCCAGCCTTTTTCTCCCCGCCTCTATTCCTTAGGACCAACCCCGAACACAGTAGCACGTTCCCTTTAGTATGCAAACCCCGCCCCGGTAGTCAGTGGATCACCAATCCCAAACTGACAGGTATCCTTAATTTCACTTGACTCCAGTGGCTGGAATTTACATACTCGTACTTCCGCCCCTCACCAAGGTGCCGCCCCTTAAAAAGATGACTTTTGTCATGGTCACAAGACCTTGGTAAGGGAAATCCCGAGTTGGTTTGATGCCTTCTACTGTTGGGAGGCTGAATTGCAGACCGAAACCCCTTTGACTCATCACACATGCCTTTTAAGCCCGGAATAATTCTGGTCACTCTTCTTTGCACTCTTTCTAGAGCAGCAATATCTTTTTTATAGCGAGGTGACCAGAACTGAACACAATATTCAAGATGAGGTCTTACAAGTGCATTGTACAGTTTTAACATTACTTCCCTTGATTTAAATTCAACACTTTTCACAATGTATCCGAGCATCTTGTTAGCCTTTTTTATAGCTTCCCCACATTGCCTAGATGAAGACATTTCTGAGTCAACAAAAACTCCTAGGTCTTTTTCATAGATTCCTTCTCCAATTTCAATATCTCCCATATGATATTTATAATGTACATTTTTATTTCCTGCGTGCAGTACCTTACACTTTTCTCTATTAAATGTCATTTGCCATGTGTCTGCCCAGTTCTGAATCTTGTCTAGATCATTTTGAATGACCTTTGCTGCTGCAACAGTGTTTGCCACTCCTCCTACTTTTGTGTCGTCTGCAAATTTAACAAGTTTGCTTACTATACCAGAATCTAAATCATTAATGTAGATTAGGAATAGCAGAGGACCTAATACTGATCCCTGTGGTACACCGCTGGTTACCACACTCCATTCTGAGGTTTTTCCTCTAATCAGTACTTTCTGTTTTCTACATGTTAACCACTCCCTAATCCATGTACATGTGTTTCCTTGAATCCCAACTGCGTTCAGTTTGAGAATTAATCTTTTGTGCGGGACTTTGTCAAAAGCTTTCTGGAAATCTAAATAAACCATGTCATATGCTTTGCAATTATCCATTATGGATGTTGCATCCTCAAAAAAATCAAGCAAGTTAGTTAGGCACGATCTCCCTTTCCTAAAACCATGTTGACTGTCTCCCAGTACCCTGTTACCATATAGGTAATTTTCCATTTTGGATCTTATTATAGTTTCCATAAGTTTGCATATAATAGAAGTCAGGCTTACTGGTCTGTAGTTACCTGGTTCAGTTTTGTTTCCCTTTTTGTGGATCGGTATTACGTTTGCAATTTTCCAGTCTGTCGGTACCACCCCTGTGTCAAGAGACTGCTGCATGATCTTGGTTAGCGGTTTGTAAATTACTTCTTTCATTTCTTTGAGTACTACTGGGAGGATCTCATCCGGCCCAGGGGATTTGTTTATTTTAAGAGCTCCTAGTCCCTTTAACACTTCTGCCTCAGTTATGCTAAAGTTATTTAAAACTGGATAGGAACTGGATGACATGTGGGGCATGTTGTCAGTATCTTCCTTTGTAAAAACTTGTGAAAAGTAATCATTTAACATATTTGCTATTTTTTTTTCTTCCTCTACGATTTTGCCATTTGTATCTCTTAAACATTTAATCTCCTCTTTGAATGTTCTCTTGCTGTTGTAATATTGGAAAAACATTTTGGAATTGGTTTTAGCTCCCTTAGCAATGTTCATTTCTATTTCTCTCTTGGCCTTTCTAACTTCCTTTTTGACTTGCGTTTGCAGTTCCGTGTACTCTTTCTGCTTACTTTCTTTTTGGTCCTTTTTTAATGCTCTGTAAAGTGCCTTTTTTCGCTGAATATTTTTTTTAATTGATCTATTAAACCATTTTGGCAATTTAGTTTTACATTTAGATTTGTCTACTTTAGGGATGTAATTGTTTTGCGCCTCTAGTACTACATTTTTGAAGAACAACCATCCTTCTTCTGTGGGTGTTTTCTCTATTTTACTCCAATCTACTTCTGTTAGTCTCTGTTTCATGCCTTCATAGTTTGCTTTTCTAAAATTGTAAACCTTAACTTTTGTCTTTACTTTTGGGGATTTAAAAAACACTTCAAATGAGACCATGTTATGGTCTGAGTTTGCCAGTGGTTCTCTGACCTCTGTTTTAGTTATTCTATCTTCGTTATTTGAAAAGACTAAATCAAGGCATGCCTCCCCTCTAGTGGGTGCCTTCACAAATTGTGTTAGGAAGCAGTCATTTGTCATTTGTCATTAATCTATCACTTCCCTCAATTTATCAGAATAGCTGATAAAATAGAAGCAGAAAGGGCAATTAATAAAATTAGTACGATATTTTACATGCTTTAAATATATGTAATACGTGACCTGATATTAAAGTTTAAGGTATTTGATGTTGTGGTCTGATGCTGGATCAAAGAACTAGGTTCGTGATGACTGCCAGGCTGAGAACCCACAACAGAAGAGACAACATTGTTTCTAGAAAGACATCCTTGAATGGGAAGAAGCATCCATAGCGCAGAGTGTTGACAGAAAACTGGACTCCTTTGTGATGGGTGGTTTGGATGATGAAGGTTGGAGCAGATCCTAAATGTCCCACAGTGACATTGATATCTGAGGTAGTGCTTAAAGGAAACATTAATTGCGAGTAGCTTGGTGATATGTCACCCGATTAGTTACGCACATTGTAGGGACACATTATTACATTAATTAGCGAAGCCATCAATTTTATGGTAGAATTTTGAGTAGCTGATTTGACCCCAAGCATGATTGAGTGCGATTAACAAAGTGATATTTTAACCTGATGAGTAATAGCATATGAAAAGAGAAACTAATTGCATTGAGTAAAGCAAAAGTAGAATTCTACAATAAGATTTCCAACATGCATCCAGACAAGGTATGATTGAGTATGGAATCCAATAACATTGCTGTTAATTACTAACATAGTAGATAGATTATCCAGAATCCAGCACAAGCTTCAAGGGAAATGAAATTAAGGATGCCCCTACATCCATGTGTAAAACATACTGCAAATTTGAATAGCTTTCTATTGGATCCTGTGGCAGGGACAGGGTTAACGTCTCTGCCAGCAACTATAGTTGTGGCCACGCTCCAGTAAATGCAGATTGGTGCTAATTGAGGAGTGCCCACTTGCATAAAAAGAACCAGAAACCCTCTGTTGGGGAAAGGAAAGTGAGTGTTTTTTTTTTGTTTGTTTGTTATTTTTTTTTTTATTATTATCTATCTGTGTGTTTTGGTAAGCGAGTGATAGAACATCAGGGTTTAGAAACAATAAATGCTAATGTTTTTCTTCTTTGTTCTGATGTGTACCACATAGAGGTTTGCACAGTCATTTTGCAGTTTCTCCTGCTTTTCTCATGCTTGTACTCACAATGTAAATGTATCAAGATATGTTTTAGGCAGGTAAATACACCTGCAAATATGAAAATTCAACCATCACCAAAAGTCCAGCAGACATTTTGCCGGAAGTGACTCAGGTTTAAGGGTGGAAATGGGGATTGATTTTCTTTCACATGGGTTTGATTTTTTCCATCTTTCTTGTGATTTGTGAACTATGTTGAGTCTGGAATGTTGCTTGGTGATGATGTCTTGAGAAGGTTTTGTAAATCATTGGAGAAAGCTCACTATTACACTGGTATGTGACTATGAGTATTCTACCATACCTGTATGGCCATGGGCATCAGCAGATAGACATCTAAACATATTAATAAGGCTTAGGTTTAGCTGCGAAACAGTGGCAAGGTTATATAGCTACACATTGTAAAGACAAGCTATTCAACTTTGCCATTTGGACTGCAGCAGTCTAGAAAGGTATTTTTTAATTCCTTGATTTGTAAGGAAAGCTGGGACTGTTACAATTTTCAAGTAAAGACTAAAAACACACGTTTTATAAATAGTGTGGTTTGTTCTTTTTTCTGTTATGTACTGTACGCTGCTTTGCAATTCTTTTGTATAAAAGCGCTATATAAATGCAATAAATAAATAAATATAAATAAATAAATATGAATTCAGTAAACCTTCATAGCAGACATATAACCACTAGGTTTCTTTTTGTTGCAAAAGGCTATTCCAAACTTGACTTCCAGACTATTCTAGGCCTGGGAACTCATTATCTGCATTATAATGTTACACACCAGTGTTTCCCAACACTGCTCCTGGCACCATACCGTGTCTGCTGGTTTTCATTCCAACGCAGCACTCAATTGCCTCATTGAACCCTTCATTGAACTAATAAAGTGATTAACTGGGCATTTTCCTATTATTTTCAAGCTCTTCCTTTGTTGGTATGGTTCAATTAAACAATTGAGTTCTGCGTTGGAATGAAAACCAGCAGACACAGTGTGCCGCCAGGAGCAGGGTTCGGAAACACTGTTATACACCTTTTTTAAACTATTGTTTTGTTCAGAGTTGAACTACTAATTTTTTTTTTTATAATTGTTCTTTCATACCAACTTCATACTGGAATGGCTAGGCTCATTTTGTAAATAGAGGCTTCTGTTTGTCACCGGGTTTATCATTTAATTTGTTTGCGGCATGTAAGACAGTCACATAACAGCTTACTCTCTAGCTGATTAAGAGATGGTATGCCTCTATTGCATCTGTAGCTATCAAAGACTCTCTTGGAAATAAAGAAACTCCAGTTTATTTACAATTTCATGTCTGGCTTTTGGGTCACCATTTCATATCCACAGATCAGAATCAGACTGCACTTAAAAAATAATACTGCTATACTTAGGAAATGTATCTAACCCAACACACAAATACAAACTTAGTGGCACCTTGCTTCTTTAGTTACTCCGCAAGAATACATGAATCCCTTGAGTGAAAAAGAATGCAGGCGGCTAAATTCTCCTCCCATTAGCTGAGATTGTATTTGTTTTGGGGGCGCAGATCAATACTGTAATGACACTCAATGACAGGTTGGCAGTTTCTAATGCTACTGGGAGAGAGGATGTTTTAATCAGCGCCTGTTTTTTTAAATCCCAGTTGGATTTGTTAGCTGTCATTTTTTTTTATTTTATTTATTTTTTTTTTATGAGAAACAGGAAATAAATTGAACCAGACAAATTATCTCCTGTTATAGGTTGTGGGAACACAATTTGACACATTACTAAATTCAAAGCACTCACCCCAGTGGAAGCTTACAGAAAACATGCATCTACTCTGCTAAACATGCCATCTGGTGATGGGCTTAGTTGGGAATTGGAACAAATATTTAGTGGCCTCTTACTGGGATCCCTGACAAGGTTTCCAGCAGGCTTCTAAAAATAAAGCCCAGAAAAAAATATTTAATTCTATTAGGGATGCACCGAATCCAAATTTTTAGGATTTGGCCGAATACCGAATCTACAAAAACTGAAGGAAACTGTTGAATGAAAAACAAACTGGCAGCTACTCACAATCTATTGTTTTGAGCCTTTTAATTAATAGTATTTTTATTAACGAAGGGAGAAATATCCCTGAATAAGATTTCAGTTTGAAACGTACACAATTTACCGCTAACCCCCTCCCCCCACAACAGAAAAGTCAAAATACAACCGTTTACTTTATCTTTACAAGAAAGGAGAGCTGCATCTTTGCCATAACCCTCTATTTTCTTTAAAGGCATTTCAACCTGTGTCACCTGATCTAACAGTATGGTTGCCAACAGGCTCCAGAATCAAGGAACACTTTAAGGCAGGTCAGGTTTTGTAACTCACCTCTCTAAACTGCAATGCATTCAATAAGATGAGTATGAATTGTGCAAACTGTCGCTTAATTAATTGAATTGTTTTACTTAATTGTTACAAAAAAGCACACACCTGTCTGCGAGGATCGTTAACATCAATAAGACCTATACAACAGCTGATTGGCTTTCTGAGTCTCTGACTTGGCAGGACTGTGTGAAGCAAGAAATATTAAACAAATAGAAACTTTACCTGCTGTCACAAGGTTAAATGAAAGAGTGCAAAGTTATGTAGAATAATGGTGTTGCACTATTTTGCTAGACATTGTTTATTGTTTAAAAAAATTCAAGCAATACGATTAATCGTTGTTACGAGGTTCTCCGGATAGAATCGCCACAATTAAACAATTAAATACATTTACTAAACTGCTGAAGCAATTCACTCTCACTTTACATGTCGAATACATTGCAGTTTAGAGAGGTGAGTTAAAAATCCTGATCTGTCTTAAAGTGTCCCAAGGTTCTTGAGCCTGTTGACAATCCTATGTGAGATCTATGAGGAAAACATTACAGTGATGAGTGACTGGAATCTCGCTGCGAGATAAAACCCACGTTGATTTAAATGCTCTGTGTGTGTAACACATATCAAGGCTATGAAATAGTTTAAAAAATATTTAAATAAAACACAGCAGTTCCCAGATAAATCAACTTGTCTTGGCACATTACAATAACGTAATTTAATTTACTAAAGCATATTGTTCAACAACATCTTACACATTTGACAGCTGTAAAGTTACAAAAAATACATATTTCTTTGCACCATTTTTTTTTTCACTCAGTATGATCTCTAGAAAAAAGACAAAGCACAAAAGTCTACAACAGTTTGCCATTACTACAGTGACTCTCAAAAGTATTCACCCCCCCTTGGACTTTTCCACATGTTATTGTGTTACAACATAGAATCAAATTGATTTATTTAGGATTTTGATAGGTTTTTGTCACTTATCAACACAAAAAAAGTCTATAATGTCAAAGTGAAAAATAAAATCTACAAATTGTTCTATATTAATTACAAATATAAAACAGAAAATAATTGATTGCATTATTCACCCCCTTTGCAAAGAGTGCAAAGAAGAGCGACCAGAATTATTCCAGGCTTAAAAGGCATGTCATATGCAGACAGGCTAAAAGAATTGAATCTGTTCAGTCTTAAACAAAGAAGACTACGTGGCGACCTAATTCAAGCATTCAAAATTCTAAAAGGTATTGACAGTGTCGACCCAAGGGACTTTTTCAGCCTGAAAAAAGAAATAAGGACCAGGGGTCACAAATGGAGATTAGACAAAGGGGCATTCAGAACAGAAAATAGGAGGCACTTTTTTATACAGAGAATTGTGAGGGTCTGGAATCATCTCCCCAGTAATGTTGTTGAAGCAGACACCCTGGGATCCTTCAAGAAGCTGCTTGATGAGATTCTGGGATCAATAAGCTATTAACAACCAAACGAGCAAGATGGGCCGAATAGCCTCCTCTCGTTTGTAAACTTTTTTTATGTTCTTTCTTATGTTCTTTGCTATGACACACCTAAATAAGCTCTGGTGCAAGCAGTTGTCTTTAGAAGTCACTAATTAGTTGAATGGAGTCCACCTATGTGAAATTAAGGTGTTTCACATGATTTCAGGTTAAATACACCTGTCTCTGGGAGGTCCCACAGTTGGTTAGTACATTTCCTAACAAAAACTACATCACAAAGATGAAGGAACATGCAAAGCAAAAACGGAATAAGGTTCTTCAAAAGTACAAATCAGGGGTAGGATATAAGAACATTTCCAAGGCACTGAATATCCCCCGGAGCAAAGTAAAGTCCACTATTAAGAAATGGAGAGAATATGGCACAACTGTGAATCTCTCTAGAACAGGCCGTCCTCAAAAACTGAGTATCCTGGCAAGAAGGGCACTAGTCAGGGAGGCCACCAAGAGGCCTAAGGCAACTGTAAAGGTGTTACAGTCTTCCACAGTTCAGCTGGGAGACACTGTGCATACGGCAACATCATAAAACTGGCCTTTATGGGAGATTGGGAAAAAGAAAGCCATTGTTGAAAAAAACTCAAATCAAATTTCGGCTAGAGTTTGCCAGAAGGCATGTGGAAAACTCTGAGACCAAGTGGAAGAAGACTCTATTGTCTGATGAGACCAAAATAGGCTGACCAGCAGTCCCTTTCAGGAGCCAGACCCATAACTGAAGCCTGCCTGGCTCCGGGTGCCAAAGCGTGCCACTCGGTTGGCTGAGGAGATCCCGGCGAGGCGGATCTCCCAGGGCGGACCGTTTAAAAGCTGGCACAGGGTTGAGAACCAGATTCTCCTGGACCACCTGGGGGCCACTAGGAGAACTGATGCCTTCTCTGACTGGACCTTTTTGAGAAAGGCCAGGAGCAATGGCAGAGGCGGGAACATGCAAAGGAGCGCTCTGGACCATACGTGGGCTAGGGCGTTGACGCCGAGTGGACCACCAAGTTGTGGAGGGAGTACCATAGGGGGCTCAGGCGAAGAGATCGAACTGCGCCTTCCCGAACCGTTCCCAAATGTGCTCCACCACCTGAGGGTGGAGCCTCCACTCCGACGGATGCGGGCCCTCCCTCGAGAGGAGGTCCGCCGTCCAATTTTCCACACCCGGAACGTGCACCACCCGAAGGGACTGCAGGCTCTGTTGTGCCCAAATCAGGAGCCTGAAGGCTAGGTGTTGTAACCCCATGGACCGAAAGCCACCCTGGTGGTTGACATATGCCACTAATGATGTGTTGACCATGCGGATCAACACATGATTGTTCCGCATTATGGGTAGGAAGCGCTGGAGGGCAAGGAACATCGCCTGCAGCTCCAGCATATTGATATATTGACATATTGATGGCCCGACCAGGGCCCGCTGACTCCTCTGCCTTCGCTGACTGTGCCCCAACCTGAGTTGGAGGCATCCGATGTCACCACCCTGGGGTCGTAGACCACTCCCATTTGGATTCCTTGGTGCAGGTGAGAGGGAATCCTCCACCGGACGGTGCCTTTCACGCTTGCGATATAAGTGGAATGCATTGAGCCACACCTGCAGCGGGTGCATGTGCAATAAGCCCAGCTCGATGGCTAATATCTCTGCCACCATCAGACCAAGTAACTTCTGGCACAAAACAAGGGAAACCCTCAATCCCTGTCGAAACAGGGAGAGGTGGTGCTGGAGAGCTGCTACCCTGTCATCCAACATATATGCACGCAATGTAGTGGCGTCCAGCATACATAGTGCACTGCACCAGCATCAGCTGACTGGAACAGATCAACCAATCGTCGAGGTAGTTCATCACTCTGACCCCTTGCAGCCGCAAGGGGGTGAGGATAGCATCTACGTACTTTCAAAACACACGAGGAGCTATGGAGAGACCGAACTGCAGCATGGAAAACTCATACACGCTGCCTTGAAAGGCAAAGAGGAGATATTTCCTGTGCTGTGGACGAATGGGGACATGAAAAGACATGTCCCGTAAGTCCACTGTGGTAAACCAGTCACCCGGCTGGACAGACTGGTGTATGTGATGATGAGTCAACATTTGGAACCTCCTCTGTTTCAGAAACCGGTTGAGGATCCTCAGGTCCAGGATGGGGTGAAAGCCACTGTCCTTCTTCGGCACCAGGAAGTATCTCGAGTAGAACCACTCCCCGTGAGAGGTGGGGACCACGAGACGAATGGCGCACTTGTCCAGCAAGGCTGCCACCATGACAGTGGCAGTGCGCTAGTCATCGTGGAAACCTCAGAACACGTGGACCATATCCATAGGGAACTCAGGCTCCGCCTCAACCTCCATGTCCGCTGGAAAAGTGGACTCCCCCCACAAGGCAGCGATGGAGAACTCGTCCTCATCAGCACAAAGCGCACAGTCGACCCACTCGCCCTGCCCTCCCACAGGGAGGTCAAGGGGTGGTACAACGACTCTGGTCAGCACTGGGGGTGAGGAGGACGCCACACAGGGGGCCACTGCCAGAGCCGGTGGGGCCGGTTGCCTCTTTAAATGCTCCATGATTCGGCTGATCTGAGCATTTATCTCCATAATATCCCGCGCCTGCCGGGACTTCTTCACCCGTCTAGCCGTAGGCGACGGGGAGCGGCTGTGGGTGGACACAGATGCCTGCGCACAAGGGATCCCCCCGGAGTGGCTCTATGACGGCGTCAGGAGACGTGGTTGGGAGGGGCCCGCTGCGGGGGACGAAGAACTCCTCCGTGTGACTCCCTCCAGGCTACTGGCAAGCACTTGGGGCTGAAAAGCCACACAGATGCTGCAAGAAGCTTGTAGGGTTGTGGAGGCTTGCTCAGGGCCTAAGCACTGCGCATACATGGCGTACCTGTCTTCCTGTGAAATATTAGTCCCACAGGCCTCACAGGCATGGAATCCAGCCCTGCCTGTCATAGCTGGTATATACAGTTGCATGCAAAAGTTTGGGCACCCCTGAAAAAAATGTATGTTACAATGAATCTTTCAGTGAAAAAAAGTTGTCCTGACCTCTACATGGTCCAAAGTTAAACATAACACCTTTCTGCAAATTTTAATACAGAATTACTATTTATTTGCATTTATTACAGATTCAAAATAATAAACAAAAGTGAAAATGGCACGTGCAAAAGTTTGGGCACCTTTTGGACCATTCTTAATTACTTCTTAAAAAGTTGATTACTAAGGCCCAGAAAGGTTGATTCACTTGTTAGGGCTTCAATTAGTCAGGTGAAGTCAATTCCAGTGTTGAACTATTCTCTTGCAAATGAGGATAATTGACTTTCATAAAACAGGAGAAGGCTATAAAAAAAACTCTCTCAACGCTTCCAGCTAGCAATTTTAACTGTTAGAAACATTGCCAAGAAATGGAAGTTAAATAGAATGCTATTGGCAAGATCAAGATCTGGAAGACCAAGAAAAATATCACATAGACTTGCCCAAAAACTGGTCAGACTTACACAATAGAACCCAAAGGTCACTGCAAAGGACCTTCAGAACAGTTTAGCTGACAATGGAGTAGTTGTTCACAGGTCCACAGTACAGCATACCTTACACAACAAGGATCTGCATGGGAGAGTTGTCAGAAGGAAGCCTTTTCTACGACCTCATCACAAAAAAAGCATCTAAAGTATGCAAAAGAAAACCTTGACAAGCCTGAAGCTTTTTGGAACAATGTGTTTTGGACTGATGAAACAAAAATTGAACTCTTTGGCCACAACCAAAGAAGGTACATTTGGAGAAAAAATGTGAAGCATTTCAAGAATAGAACACCTTGCCAACTGTTAAGCACAGGGGTGGCTCTATTATGCTTTGGGGTTGTGTGGCAGCCAGTGGAACCAGAAATATTGTGCGGGTGGAAGGAAGAATGGATTCAGCTAAATATCAACAAATTTTAGAAGCTAATGTCCTAAAGTCAGTCAGGACACTGAAGCTGAAAAGAGGTTGGATATTTCAACAAGGCCATGATCCAAAACATACCTCAAAATCAATCATGAAATATTTTTAAGAAAGGAGAAATGTTTTGGAATGGCCGTCACAGTCCCCAGACTTGAATATTATTGAAAATCTGTGGGGAGATCTCAAATATTCAGTGCATGCAAGGAGACCTAAGAATCTTTCTGAGCCGGAAGAGTTCTGCAAGGAAGAGTGGGAAAAAATTCCAAAGGCAATAATAGAAAGACTCTTAGCTGGCTACAGGAAACGTTTGGAAGTAGTTATGTCTGCCAAAGGAGGTGTGTGAACAGGATGGTTTTGTAGGGGTGACGTCAGACCAGAAGAAGGACAAAGAACAACATAGGTAGGGCGGTGAATCTGTGATGCTATGGCATCCAAGGTGTTATTATAAATGATAATAAACAAAAGATTTAAACAAAACACACAAAACAGGACAAGGCACTTGCCAAAATAAAAAGGTAAACAAAACGGACAACACTAAAGACAGTGGACGAACAGACAAACAAGTACCGGGCTGGCACTTCCAGCACGTTGTTCTCCCATTCTCCACTCACAAACACACAACCCTGAGTGAGTGAAAACATACAGCTTTTATGAAGCTGTACCGAAACTCAATTGCTAATCAATCATTCAACTGGAATCTCGGTACAACTGCACATGAATTAATAAAGTGTAATTCCCCGTGCTCACATATTACATTTTACTTGCACGTGAAGTGCTGTGCAATCCTCGTGCCTAAATACAAAATATACATTTTAAACACTTGTGCTCGCAACCCATATTTATATCCCATGTATTTTATACATAAAATTAAAACACACTACATATTACAGAAAACACTTAGAAACAAAGGGGGCGGGACACTCCGCCACAAGGTGTTACCAAGTACTAAGTGGCAGGGTGTCCAAACTTTTGCACGCGCCGTGTTCACTTGTATTTATTATTTTGAATCTGTAATAAATGCAAATAAATAGTAATCCTGTATTAAAATTTGCAGAAAGGTGTAATGTTTAACTTTCTACCATGTAGAGGTCAGGTCAACTTCTGTTCATTGAAAGATTCATTGTAACATACATTTTTTCCAGGGGTGGCCAAACTTTTGCTTACAACTGTATATACTGCGTGCAATGTGTACCACACACCACGTGCACACACTATGCAACGCTAGCTACCGAGCATACCGTGTGCACCGAGTGCCGTGCTGCACCGGGTATAATGTGCACCGAGTACCATATAGCACTGAGTCCTGTGCCCACCAAGTGCACCAAGCACGGGGCAACAGATACTGTGCGCACCATGTGCACCAAGCACCGCGTGCCGTGCAGCACCGGTATAATGTGCACCGCGTGCATCAAGCACTGGGCTATCGCTTGCACCGAGCACTGCGTGTACACCTGCACCGAGTACCATGCAGCGCCGCGTGCACCGAGTACTGTGCAGCACCGGCGCGCTTGCCTGTATCGGTACTGCGAGTAAATTACAATTCAATATACAATAATAGTATATGTTACAGTACAGATGGGGGAGAGCACACTGTCTGTTGGATTGTAAGGCCTACACACGTGGTGAAAGGCCAACGCAGCCTGCGTACGCCTCAACTCAGCAATGGGGCAAGCCTCGTGAGAAGTATACAGCTGGTCTGGCTGTAAGCAGCCGCGCTGCAGCTAGTCCTCTGCGCAAGCACGGGGACGCTCAGTTACAATCAAAACAACAAGGCCTGACCGGTGGCTAGCTGGCAGATGGTGGGCTAACTCGACAGCGGGGACAAGGCAGGCCCAGCCCCGTGGAGGGGTGAAAAACACACACAGTTCTTAACAATACTACTTCTAGGCAGTCGACTAAAAGACGACAGTCAGAAGAGAAGCAGCCTGACATGCAGAGCGAGCAGGTGCTGCTAGAGAAAACAGAAAAAAAGGCTACGAATTAGCGGAGCCAGCTTTCAGCACGAAATGCCGGGGAACTAGCAGTAACTCAACACAGCGCTTTTAAGTAAGAAAAAAGGCTCAATGCAACACAGAGAGGTCTTACCGTACTAATCTTGAGAAGCAAAAGGAGGATGAGGCTCCCCTGAGTGACTGTTATGTACCCTCGGTAGGCAGGACGGAGGGTTCACCGAGGGGAGGGGACCTATCGGCAGCTTTGATAGAAAGAGCTCAATTACACCTACCAATAGGCAGGCGTATATCCCATAACGATGTTTTGGTGGCAATCTTCGAATTGAAAGGGAACTTCCTTATTTTTGTGATCCTGCCTTTCAAATGCCATCAGGGTATTTAATACATGTATTTCAGAAAAGTCTTATACAGACAACTGCATAACTTTCAGACACGCAGAGTAATTTAAATTTAAACCTCAAACCATCAAAATGACTGCTGTGACGGTTCTAGTGTTAAACAACACACACACTGAGAATTAAAAAAATAAATGCCAATGTTGTCCCATCCTTTAATGAAGGCTTTTTGACCTAACATTGCCTATTTACAACCTTTTTTTGTATGAGTTGAGATACAATTCTACTTCATAGCCATATATGTTGCAGTCCTTACCTTTGTCTAAGCACAGTTTGGCTGTGTTCTGCTAATGGCTCTGTTAGGGTTTCTTCACGGTACTACACTTTGATAATAATGGGATCCCAATGTCATTTCTCAAACTTCAGCACCACTGTGCTTAAGCTATGCAGCTTTATTTAAGTCTCTTTCTGTGTTGAGCTGTGAAACCACAGCTTACATTTATACAGACTATTATTGATGTTTGGACAGCAATCCATAGTTTATAACAAACTAATCACTGCTTGAACACACGCTGCCTGTTCATACAGCAATGCTTCAGATACAACCTGAAGCTTTTCTATAACCACAGCATACATTATTATGAATTCCTGACAAATAATTAAACTACTGCTGGACTTCATAAATATAAATAGTCTGGTTAAAAACAGATCGATTAGCCAGGCCAATTGGGAAGCTTCTATACTGTACCACAGCTTCTATTTGTGTGAGTGTGCTCTGTATCACAGCTTCTATCCTAGCAGGGTGCTCTATACAACAGCTTTTATACTCGCGAGTGTGCTCTGTACCACAGCTTCTATCCTCACGAGTGTGCTCTCTACCACAGCTTCTATCCTCATGAGTGTGCTCACTACCACAGCTTCTATCCTTGTGAAACCAGCATGCATAGCAGTTGTTTAGTTCCTTTTTCCCACAGACTTACATCTCTCCTCTGACACTGGAGAGTGGCTTTTTATAGTTTGTGGCTGGTGCCTTCATTACCTAATTTGATACAGTAATTACTTTAAGGTTCCAGCCATTTTCCCACGAGGTCACTAGGGAAGGGATTTTAACCCCATCCCTATAACTGCACGTTATAAGACCGGCTTTATACATAACTAAAACACACAAGGGTTGGGCACCCCGTCACAGTATGTTTATGCGATTTTATTGTATTGCTTTTTAACCTGACATCTCCTTATGTCGAAAAAACATGTCTGGTTTAGCGAGGGGCTACTGTATGATTCTGACAAGATTTTTGGGAATGAAGGTGTGAAGGTTGAGGGCCCCACTATAGAGTCTGATGGGATTAAACTGCCTTTCATATACATAGTGCCTATAGGAGGGGGGCGGGGGTGAAAAAACAAATCAATTAAAAATAAAAACCTGAAAAGTCTTCATTAGAGATGTATTCACAAGGATCGTCTACACCTGCACGGGGAAGGGGAGCGGTGATTGCGCGCCGACCGCCTGTCCCCTGGTGAGCGTCCACTCAAGAGCCTCGGCGGTGACCATCTCATCTCCCCTGAGAGGTGTCTGCACCTCTGTACCGGTGGTGGGGAAGGGGAGGGTGACCCAGGTGTGCGGGAGAGCTCTCTGGTCACTGTAGCAGGATGGGTCCTAGAGGACCTCTGCGGAGGCACTTCGACCATGGACCTCATTCTCCCATGACTCAGGGAAAGAGACTCTGCTGGGGATAGGGCTGCTCTCCGGCGCTTAGTTCTTCTAGAAAACTTCCTACATGGAGAGCAGTCCAGCTCACCTGCCAATGCTTTGGCTGCATGTTGTGGCCCTAAGCATCTGGCGCAGGACTGGTGCTTGTCCTGCCTGGGCAGCTTCGCCGCGCACTGGTCCCACTCCTGGAACCCAGTGGAGGACCCAGTAGATTGTACTGACATGGCACCGTAGGTGAAGCTGCTGCGCTCGGTGCCGATATTAGTGCGGTCAGTGTCAGGTTGTAGTTGCTTTTAAGTGATTCACCTGTGCTGGGATCGGTGCCGAGAAGAGCGCGGTTAGTGCCGAATGATAGCGTGGTTGGTGCCGGGCTGTAGACGGCTCCAAAGAGGTTCACCGGTGCCAAATCAATGGGTGTCGGGAGCGACGCCGAGGACAGCGCTGTCGATGCTGAGTGGTCGGTGCTGAGGTTGGTGCCGGGCTATATACGGCTCTGAAGATAGTCAACCAATGCTCAGTTAATTGGTGCCAGGATTGACGTCGAGAAGAGCGCTGTCGGTGCAGAACAGTCGGTGCCAATTTAACCTGTTCCCAGGTCGGTGCCGATGGTAGGCACGTCGGTGCCGGGCTGTAGGTGGCACCGAAGATGTTTACACCGGTGTTGAGTCAATCGGGGCCGGGTAGGCGCTGTTTTTTCTTAGCCTCAAAGTCTGTGGGAAAATCACGGTCGATGCTGGGGTATGCAGCCGATTCAGTCGGCATGGTTGCATGGTCGCCGAAGGGAAGTGCAGCCGCGCTAGGAGAGCCCGAGGTTTGAGAGGGGCGCTAAGCCCTGTTTTTTTATATCGCTGTGGCATAGATGACGGTGCCGCAAGCCCGCGGAGTCTCCTTACAGCACCACAACAGCTCCCAACACGGTATATCAAACTACATGAGGCCTCGTGTAGTGAAAAAGAGTAATGGCCGCTCACCAGTCTCACAAGAGGGGTCGAAACCATCTCTAGTCAGTAAACTGACGGGAGAATCAGGCAAGAGCACTCTTAATAACACTCGAAAGCGTCATTTACCATGACCAGGCTGACTTACCTAACTTCCATTCAAGATTATTTTCAAAATTCTCCTGCTTACCTACAAGGCCCTTCATCTCACATGTCAAAGGTCTCTGACCTGCTGACCCGCTATGTCCCTGCATGCAAGCTAAGGCCCTCTGACTCTGGCTTGGTTGTTAACACAAGCAAAAGTGCACCTTTTAGCTTCATGGCCTTGACTCTCTGGATCTCTCCCAGCTTTAGTGCGTGTAGCTCCCGCAGCCACTCGCTTCAAATCAATTCACAAGACCCACTTGTTCTCTCCTGTTTTTGTAACAGGTAGGACTACTGCTAACTACTTGTGTATTAATTGTATCCAATTGACTTACCCTTATAAAAGCTGTGTTCATTGTTGCTCTTGACCACAACGTTGTTTCTGATCAGGACTGCCAGCATATGTCCATGCTTGTTAATTCCTCCAGAGAAGGGTGACCTGGTGTAACTACTCCTTTGTGTGCCCACAGCAAGAACTCACCAGGGAGTGAGCACAGCCACTGTTTCTTATATATTCTTTTTGTTCTTATTTCTTAGACCCTTTATTTTATTTATTTTGCTCTTTGCAGCTTAATTCCAGTTTTACAGTATGTTAACATACAGTTTGCTCTATGTTTGTAATGTTATCTAGCTTTTTGTTTATAGCTTTGCTTTGTGATCATACTACTGGTATAATAAATTATAGATTCTACTGTGTTGCAGTATTACCAACAGAGTCATCAATTGTTTTGTGTGTATAATTTTGTCAATTCTCCCTGTGCCTCTTCCAGCACTGTAGGATATTTTGGAGGGGTGAGTTTCTTTGGTTTGCTGTGATTTATATTTTATGTTTCACTTTAATTTGAGAATTTATATTTGTTTTGCGTTTTGTTTCATGTTGTAGTGGGGAAATCCTGGAAAGACCTACCTTTTAAAATCAATCCTTTAAAGCTGAGAACTAACTCAAAAAAGTATACAAGTACTGTACATTAGCAAGGTCTGAACACTTCTCCCTGACTGACACTTCAAAGCTGTGAAGTTGTCCACACATGCAACACTTCACAATGTAGTAAAAATGATTTTGACCTGCCTGTTTAAATCATGTCATGTGAATAATACATAGTCTACTTAATGTTTACAGCTTTACAGATTTGAAGTGTCAGTCAGGGAGAAGTGTTCACACCTTGCTAATATACAGTACTTGTATACTTTTTTGAGTTAGTTCTCAACTTTAAAGGATTGATTTCAAAAGGTAGGTCTTTCCAGGAGTTCCCCACTACAACATGTCCGGATTACCCTTTATGAGAATTCAGAATTAATTGGACTGGACAGGAGGATACAGGTTTGGACTGCCTCAGGATAACCTAAACCTACACCATCTATCAAACCTCCTGAATGCTGTGTGAGTGTGTTTAGCGCTAGTGCACTGTAGTTTGAGATCTGTCCTCTGAATCACTGCAGAAAGAGTGATTAAATATATCCTTACACTATCAGTACACTTGAACGAACATTTTGAAAAGAGCTTTGAAACAGACTTTCAAATTACAAGTGTAAAAAATGTGGCAGGATGTTAACAATGAAAAGAAAATTACAGATATGTTATTTAAACAGTTGTAGCAGCACATGGGGACGTGTGTCACTAAAAAAAAAATCTGAATCCCACTACTTACTCTTAATGCACGTACCAAGTAGATCTCTAACATCTACAGTTCCACATATAAATCTGCATAAATGCATACATGAAGCACAAGAAAAGAGCATTTTACATTCTCCTGCCTTAATATTCCCTTTTTTAAACTGCATTTTTTATTCACTTATATTTATTTATAAAACTACAAGCAAAGCTTAACTGTTACTTTTTTGTCAGGACGCGGTTCTGGCTGAATGCACAGGAACAAGTGCCAGCCTTGGATAATCATACTGACTTCCAACCCTGAATCTTAAACAGCAGCTGGATGTTGAGAGAGCTAGCTGTGCCACTAGCAGCAGCAGCAGTTAGCCTCCCCCTTCTCTCCTTCTTTGTCTCCCAGGATACAAACTAGAAACAGCAAAAGTTCAAATCCTCACAAATCTATCTGAAACATTTTGGGTCATGGGGGCATATCAATATCTGTGCAGGTTATATGTGCTTCACAGTAAAATACAAGGGAGAGTCATGATACACCAATGACTCGCTTCATGCCTAATTAAAATCTGCAACCAAATATTCCACCAGCCTAAAAAAAAAAAAAAGCAACAAGTTACTGTGGCAGACTTTGTAAATAAACATCTTAAACATCTGTCACATTGTACTGCATCATTTCTGCATCACAGCATCACAGCTGTTTACTTCTTTGTATACTTGTGGTACATGGCTGTAGTCTTCACTTAGGTGTGGTAATTAAGATTTCAAATGATTTAGGTACATGTTTCATTTTTTCTTTTTAAAGTGTAACTTCACAATAATCAGTTGAACACACAGTGTTGTAAGGCTACTGTTTTCTGTGGAGATTACAATTGTAAAGAAGAAAGCGTTGACGGAGACTCTTGATTTGAATCTTTATCTTTTATGTTTAACCCTTTGCGGTCCTACGTCAGACCAGGTCCGAAATTACGATTTTCCCTTTCCTGTCTGATGTCGAATTAAATATCCTAACGGCGTTTGATAAGCAGAATTGCAAAAATGATAAAAACAGTTCTACCTAGAACCGTCACGTGGGTCAATGTGACCCATGCATTACAAAACTTTTTTTTTTTTACATAATGTAAGATATTCTATTATTTTTGTAAATACAGCAAAGAAGACATGCCCCCTCCTCCTTTTTTTATTTCAAGTCTTTGTTTGTAGACTGACTACAAGACAGAGATTGCTGTGATTTTGGATTTGTTAAGGTGCCAACTCAGTGAAAGCCTAGTTGATTATTTTTCAATGTACCTGGGAGACAACAATCCTTCATTTTGCTTTAAAATTGCAACTGGGAACATATCAAAAGGAAATATTTAATCTAGAAAGTAGTCATTTTGATTGGAATACGGCAAGCTTCACTCAGATGCATACAGCAAACTGAAATGACAGGTAGGATAACAACTTGTGTGTCTAATATGAAACATATTTTATATATTCTTTTGTTATACTGCTTTTAGAAAAAAAAACATTTTGGTTTTACAGATTTGTAAGTACCAGTTTACATGATTTAAATAGTGTTCAATGGAACTGCATCTGTGTTTACAGCATAGCTCTTGGATGCAGGCTGCTGGCAGATGCATACGCTCCTCCATAGAGTACAATGCAGCTGTCATATTGGAAGTAGGGTTATATTTTATTTTTATGTAGTATTGGAAACAATTACTTCGGTTTTATAGTTTTGTGTGTAAATATACACATTTACACCTGTACATGGGTTTATGCACATACCCATTTTTTTTAAAATGTGTATTTTATAGTTTTTCATTGTTTGTAGTCATGCTATATATGTGATCATTATAAAAATAAAGCATTTTATGTTTAATTTTACATTAAAATACAATGTTTCTGCAATGCAAATGTTAGATATGTTCATGACTACAACTTTTCAGTTGTATCTGATAGTATGTCTTTTATTTTCATAATGAAGAATTTTTTAAATGTATTGGTCAAACTGACCCGCATGGCGGTTCTAGGTAGTTTGAAAATCTGGTGGGTCTAGTGTTAAATGAGATATTTCAAAACATGCATTAGTAATGAAATGTTTATTCACAATTTGATTTTAAATAAATTCAGAAAAATAAGTGTGAAATGCAGAGAGATGGATGAAGGGACAAACATTACTACCAGATTTAATTAGAATTGGATAAGTGGTTCTGCAGATATATGTAACAATGTGTGAAGTGTGGCATATGTACAATACATACAACCACCTCCTCTATAATCCCTTCACGGGATTTCATTCACAATAGTGAAAACACTGGACTGAAATGGCATTCTGAAGACCTGTCTTGCTCTGTCGGGGTGTGGTATAATTAATATTTATAAAGCGATTCTGATGGGGTCCAAAATAAGCAACTGAGCACTGCGTTAAGACCTGCTGAAATCAGATTTATTTAGTAGCGCAATCATGAACTTTAACAATTGAATGCACTATAAGAAGCAAAGTAGTCCTAACTAGTAACTGAGTGCGTTTGGACTGGCATAGAACGATAAAATCAATGAAAGAAAAGTAAAAGAAAAGAAAAGAAAAAGAACCTAAGATGAAAAAATGGCACAATATTATTTATAAACTAATAAACAAATATAATGATATGAATTTAAAATAAATATATATATATATATATATATATATATATATATATATATATATATATATATATATATATATATATATATACTGTGTGTATTATTTATATATATATATATGGTCCCTCCAAGACGCCAAGACGCAAATCTGCACCGCTTGGATGAAATGGCGCAGGTCATTGGAGTACTGTACGACAAGAAAATCCCTTTGCGCCTAAAATCCAAAGCCTACTGCTCAGGGGTCAGACCAGTGGTCCTATACGGAACTGAATGCTGGCCAACGACAAAGAAACATGAACAGGCACTCCATACAATGGAAATGAAGATGCTGCGATGGACACTCGGCTTGACAAAACTAGACCATGTCATGAATGAAGAGGTGTGAAAAACATTCAAAGTCACCCCAATCACTGAGAAAATTAGGGAATCGCGTTTGCGATGGTATGGACACGTGTTCCGCAGCAATGACACATCAATGGCAAAGACCGCCCTCGAATTGAATGTGGAAGGCCGCCGGCCCCGTGGACAAACTTTTGCGCCCTGGCTGGATTGGCAGAAAGGTGACATGCGCCTCGCAAAAGTCACCTGCCGAGACGCCGCAGACCATACGAAGTGGAGAGGTCTGTGCAAACAAGCTGATCCCACATAAGTGGGAAAAATGCGAAGAAGAAGATATATATGTTCAGTATATGGAGAGTAGCATAACAGGTGCGTCACTTCTGTATCTGTGTCATGGGTAGGGTGACAGCGATAACCAGTATACTAACAAAACTTGAATATAAGTAGCCAACTACGCCACTTTGGGTTTCAGAAGGACAAGGACCTTTGTGGCCGTGAAATCTTTTAATTATCCCTTCACAGGTTCTTTTTGATCCACAGGGTTCCGCACACACAACAAGAAGTTCAAAATTAATAAAACAAACTATTAATTCTCCAAAGGGTTAAGTTCACTTTAAAAATGCACACACAAGGAACAACCCTACCACAATATAGCCCATGATGCAGCCTCCATATAGTTTTCACACTTGCATCCAGTCAAAATAAATTCTGTTAAAAACAACCCTTACATAAAACCGTCAGTCTCTTCCTTCTTTGTATAACATTACCATAACCCTGGATCCCTGAAAAGAGAATGACAACCATTACCGGATGGGAAGAGCCTGTCTGATCGTCAATCTCTGAGCAAATATACAATAGCTGCCCTATTAGGGCCCTGCTGTGAGAGGGAAGTCCCGCCCACCTCCTGTTGAAGAGGAACATCCTCACAGTAGCACATCGCCATTTTTTTTTTCGAAAACAGAGGTCAGCTGGGGACACAACCTCAAAGGGTAATGGTTGTTATTCTCTTTTCAGGGAACCAGGGTTATGGAAATGACCTAACGTTCCCTTTCAATTCGAATGACAACCATTACCAAATGGGAAAGCTGTACCAAAACTGTAGTGGCTCCAGATTACTGACAGTACAGCCCCATGGTGATAACAACAGAGCCCACATGATGCCTATGGGCATGCCGCCTGCAAAACTCTAGAGCCCAGAGAGGGTCTCGTTCGTTTTGTCACATCAAGGCGGTAAAAACGCACAAATGTCTGACTACCTGTCCATGTAGCAGCATTACATAATTCATCTAAGGAGGTGCCATGAAGGAAAGCCCAGGAAGTTGCCTGGCCCCTGGTAGAATGGGCCGTAATGTCCCCCGGTAATGGGAAGTCCGTCTGCTCATATGCCAAGTGTATTGCATCTGTCTCCCAGTGCGCTAGACGTTGCTTTGACAGGGCCTGACCTCTAGAGTGGGACCCGTAGCAGACAAGCCGCTGGTTGGTCTCCACGACACAGTCCTATCCAAATAACAGTGCAGATCCCGAACTGGGCATAGCGTGTGTTGTCTTCGGTCCTCCTCTGACTCGTGCAGGGGAGGTCTGAAAGTTTCCAAAATCATTGATTGGTTAATATGGAATGAGGATACCATCTTTGGCAAGAAGGATGGATTTGTTCTTAATGTTACCCGCGAGTCACTTCCAGTGAAAGCCATACATGTGTCATTGATGGACAACGCATGAAGCTCACGTACACGTCTGGCAGACCTAATGGCTATTAAAAATGTCACTTTCAATGAAACAGGGCGCAGTTCTGCTGACACCATGGGCTCAAATGGGGGACCCATAAGGGCCCACAGTACCAGTTCTTGATCCCACTTGGGGTCCATACTTTCCATGGGAGGATGATGCCTCCGAGCCCCTTTAAGAAACTGCACTGCCAGGAAATGTGCCCCAGGAGACACCGAGTCAATTTTGTCATGGCACACTGATACTGCTGCCAGGTATACCTTCAAAGTGGACGCTGATTTTCCTGCGTCAAACAAGTGTAGTTAGGTTAATATCGTCTCAATACGGCAAGTCACAAGATCGTGACTTTCAGCAAGGCACCAGTCTTGGAAAACTTTTGATTTATATGAGTACTGGACTCTAGTGCTCGGCACCCTAGCAGACTGTAGTGTCTCTACTGATGCATCTGGCAAACCTCATCTAAATAGACAGCTCCGTTCAATGGCCAGAGTTGGAGCTGGGCTGGGTTCGGGTGCCATAATAGCCCCTCCGCTTGGCTCAGGAGGTCCTCGCACAGCAGGAGCTACCACAGCTGATCCAACAACATATCAGAGAGGAGAGCAAATCAGAGGCGTATTGGCCATCTGGGTGCAACCAGCAAAACATGTGCTCTCTCCACCCTGCTCCTCTCTAGTGTCAGGGGTAATAATGGTAGCAGAGGAAATGCATACAATAGCCCGTGTTGCCAGGGGTGAGCTAGCACGTCTACTCCCAAGGGGCCACCGTCTCTCTACATGGAGAACCATAGGGGGCAATGAGTGGACTCGGCTGTGGGAAAGAGGTCGACTCGTGCCGGTCGAAACCTCTCCAAAATCTGCTTCACCACTTGAGGATGCAGCCTCCACTTCGAGTTGTCTGGAGCTCTTCTGTACAGGAGGTCTGCTGCCTTGTTGTTCACATGCAAGTTGGAACGCAAGTTTCTGTCCGTCCAGGACAGGAGTCTGAGCGCTGCGTGGTGAAGGCCTGGCGTGCACAGGCCGCCTTGGTGCTTTATGTAGGCTACCACTGTGGTATTGTCCGTCTGGACCAGCACATGTTTCTGCACTAATTGCTGGTGAAAATGAGATAATGCCAGGTCCACTGCTTGCAGCTCTTGCGCATTTATGTGCGCTTGCTGCCAATGTCCCTTCCATTGATCTCTTATTCCTCTCCCATTCCAGACCACTCCCCAGCCCAGGCTGGACATGTCTGTAGTGACTGTGGGAGCTGGGGCTGCCCGGTGGTACGCGGCAGCCTGCCCTGAGATTTCAATAGGGTCTCCAGCATGGTCTACTGAACCCTTACATTCTCTGCCAGCTCCACGAAACTGCTCGGCCGAGCTTGCACACCTTCAATGCTTCTGTGACAGTCAAAGTCTGCGTCTGCGTGGAGAAGGGGAGAGGTGCCCTCATGGCGACCACCTGTCCTTTGGGGAAGGGGAACGGTGCCCTCACGGCGACGGGAGGTTGGTGTCGAGTCAATCGGCTGCAAGGTCGATGCCGATGTGTAGCGCGGTCAGAGCCGGGCTGTAGACAGCCTCGAAGAGGTTCACCAGTGCCGAATCAATCGATGCCGGAAACGGCACAGGGAAAAGCACTGTTGATGCCGAGATAGTCGGCACCGAGTGAACCTGTTCCAAGGTCGGTACCGATGGTAGTCACGGTCGGGGCAGAGCTGTTGGTGGCGCCTAAGATGTTTACACCATTGCCAAGTCAACTGGAACCAGGTAGGCACTGTTTTCTCAACCTCGCGATCAGCTGGAAAAACCATGGTCGAGCCAGCGCAGTCTCCTTACAGCACCACAACAGCTCTCCACACGATGTATCAACTACTCGAGGCCTTGTGTAATGAAAAGAGCAATGGCCACTCTCTAATCTCTTCAGAGGGGTCGAAACCAGCTTTAGTCAGAAAACTGACTTGAGAATAAAGCAAGGGCACTCTTTTAGACTCACCTGAAGTGAGATTTTACCGTGAATTATTCCTTAATTTGCTGATAAATTCAACAAATTAGACAAATGTGTTAAGTAAAAAGCAAAAGCAATGTACAACCTGTCTCAGAGAGATGAGAGAGAAAATGGCGATGTGCTACTGTGAGGATGTCCCTCTTCAACAGGAGGTGGGCGGGACTTCCCTCTCATAGCAGGGCCCTGATAGGGCAGCTTTTGTATATTTGCTCAGAGATTGAAGGTCAGAGAGGCTCTTCCCATTCGGTAATGGTTGTGATTCGAATTGAAAGGGAATAATAGTTATGTGCCAGGTAGAGTTAAATAAGATGCAGTATACAGACTAGAAGAGAGGTAATACAGCCAAAAAGAAACCAAAAAACAACTGCGGCAAAAATAAACACAACACAGTCCCAATTCAACCACAAAGAAAACAAATGGCTGTATTACCTATGCTCTAATGAGGTCCCAGTATGCTAAAAAAATGATTCAAAAGTTACAAAGCTCCCATTCATATTCCACACCGCCACTCTTAGATCCTTCTTCCAAATACCATTTACTCCGGGAACCGTTCTTCCATGCCTTCAAGGCTCTCCCTGGTGCTTCCCCTTCCTGGTTCTCTAGCCATCCCCTTTATACAACCCCTTCCCCTTGCTCACCTAATCACCGGTTGTGCAGTATGCTTAAGGCAGGACCTACTCAACACTACTAGTGAAAGTGCAGTGGGGTAACACAGATAGTGCAGTCAAAATAAAAACAAGGGTTTCAATGCAGCCGATTCAACAAAACAGTCCACAGTGCACACAGTGAGAAAAAAAAAATGACAACAACACAAATACCGTGGTTCGTCGCCTGTGACATGTTTATATCTGTCCTTCCTTTCCCTGGTTGTTGCTAGTGCTGTGTGTGTGTGTGTGTGCAACTGTAAATAAGTTAACTGCTGTATAAACTTGACACAATGTATTTGCTTTGTTTCCGTGATTGAAATAAGTCACTACTATCAGCAGTTTGAAACATTATAATGAATTAGAAAATCAATCTGAGCATTCCTTTAACCTGATTGGTCAATACGAGGGCTTAAATCTGTGATAGACCTTGAGTGTTATCAATCAAACAATGTTTAATCTCTGTTCCAAATCAATCCATCCAAAAATTGAGAGGAACGGTAACTCTAGGACCAACTGCCCCTGGTACCCCCTCGGACAGCTACCCCAACTGTGCCCCAGCTGCGGAGGTGAGCACTACGTGGCACGCTGCCCTGTCCATCAGGAGAGGGAGGAGCAGGGGTCACCTCAGTCTTCCCCCACCATCAGCTGGGAGGTTTTTATAAAGAACCTTGTGGCAGAGTTATGCCCTGGCTGTGGGACTTATGGGCACACATTAGCCATATGCCCTACGCAGTATGGAAAGGAGGAACTGGCCCAGGAGGAAGGTGAGGAGGCAGAGAAGGGGAAAGGGAAAGACAAAGGCAGAACGTCCACCGCCCAAGTGTCCACCAGCAGCGGAAGAATGCCTGCTGGTTTTGCCTCCAGAGCCAAAGGGAGAGCCGCACCCATCCGCTGCAAGAGAGGGAGAGCCACACCAGTCCCCTGAAACAAGGGCAGACTACACAGCGCTCCCACCTCCGCTGCCAGGAGACTACAAGCCACTCCCACCTCCACCGGCAGGAGCAGAGCAGCAGGAGCTGCCTCTGCCTCTGCCTCTGCCACTTCCACTTCCACTTCCACCGCCAGGAGCAGAGCAGTAGGAGCTGCCTCTGCCTCCTCCACCAGCAGAGGGTGAATGCCTGCTGGGTCCCTGTCCACTAGCAGAGGGTGAATGCCTGCTGGGTCCCTGTCCACCAGCAGAGGGTGAATACCTGCTGGGTCCCTGTCCACCAGCAGAGGGTGAATACCTGCTGGCATCACTTCCCCCACCAGCAGAAGATGAATGCCTGCTGGTATCATTTCCCCCACCAGCAGAGGATGAATGCCTGCTGGTATCACTTCCCCCACCATCACAAGGAGAGCAGCAGGAGTTGCCTCTGCCTCCGCCATCGCTACCAGCAGAGGGTGAATGTCAGCTGGGTCCCTGTCCACCAGCAGTGGGTGAATGCCTGCTGGTATCACTACCCCCTCCAGCAGAGGGTGAATGCCTTCTGGTATCATTTCCCCCACTACCAGAGGGTGAATGCCTGCTGCTATCACTTCCCCCACCATCACAAGGAGAGCAGCAGGAGTTGCCTCTGCCTCCGCCACCTCCACCACCAGGAGCAGAGCAGCAGGAGCTGCCTCTGCATCTGCCATCTCTACCAGCAGAGGGTGAATGCCTGCTGGGTCCCCGTCCACCAGCAGAGGGTGAATTCCTGCTGGTATCACTACCCCCACCAGCAGAGGGTGAATGCCTGCTGGTATCACTTCCCCCACCATCACAAGGAGAGGAGCTGGATCTGCCTCTGCCTCCATCATCATCAGGGGGAGAGGAGCAGGAGCTGCCTTTCCCTTCACCAGAAGGACCAGGATTGGATGCTGGTGGTCCTCAGCAGCCCTTGCATAGGCTGCTGAGGGAAGCACGGGGAAGAACCGTCCAGCCGGAGTGGCTCAGAAGAGGGCCAAAACCAACATGCCAGCTTGTCCTGATTCCCTTCACGTCTTCGCCCAAGAATGCCTGCCTCGCTTTGCCCAAGGATGCCTGCCACACTCTGCCCAAGGATGTCTGCCAGGCATCGCCTGGGGTTGCCTGCCAGGCACCGCCTGGGGTTGCTTGTCGCTCCGCATCGCCTGGGGTTGCCTGTCGCTCCGCATCGCCTGGGGTTGCCTGCTGCTCCGCATCCCCTGGGATCGCTGGAACTGCATCGCCTGGGGGTGCCAGCAGCTCCACATCGCCTGGGGTTGCCAGCCGCTCCTCATCGCCTGGGGTTGCCAGCCGCTCCTCATCGCCTGGGGTTGCCAGCCGCTCCTCATCGCCTGGGGTTGCCAGCCGCTCCTCATCGCCTGGAGTTGCCAGCCTCTCCGCATCGCCTGGGGTTGCCAGCTGCTTCGCATCGCCTGGGGTTGCCTGTCGCTCCGCATCGCCTGGGGTTGCCTGCTGCTCCACATCGCCTGGGATCGCTGGAACTGCATCGCCTGGGGTTGCCAGCCGCTCCACATCGCCTGGGGGTGCCCGCCGCTCAGCATCGCCTGAGGTTGCCAGGAGCTCAGCATCGCCTGGGGCTGCCTGTTTCTCCGCAGTGCAGCAGGAAGTACTGTGGCCGGAACCACACCAAGGGGAGCTGTCGGCTCAGAAGAAGGGGGGAGGTCAGGAGACACCCCCCAAGCAGCCTTTCCGCTACCAGGACTACCCTGGCAGGAGTATGTCACCCCGCTGTCAGCATTGCTGCTGACAGCCTTACGACCTGTGGGCCCCTTAAAGCCTCCGGTCCTGGCCCAGGACTTTTGGGTTTTTAAGGGGGGAGGTGGCCATTGAGGCCATGTGTGCTTTGCGGGGGGGGGGGGGGGATATATGTGACAAAGTGCTCGCCGCTGTGTATATTATCTGTTATGTGTTGCATGTTGTGTGTTTAATGTTGGAGTATAGTCATTGTTACACGGGATATAAACGGGTCTGTGTAACACTAGTGTTTAAAATGTATATTTGTATTTAGGCACGAGGATTGCACAGCACTTCAGGTGCAAGTAAAAAGTAATAATACGTGAGCACAGGGAATTGCACTTTATTAATTCACGTGTAGTTGTACAGAGACTCCAATTGAATGATTGATTAGCAGTCGAGTCTTGGTACAGCTGCATAAAAGCAGCATGTTTTCACCCACTCGCGGTTGGGTGTTCGGTGAGTGGAGAACGGGATAGGAGACGGAGGTAGAAATAATAACAAAAGTATCGTTAAATAGAAGCTCACCGTGTTTGTCTGTCTAGTCCTTTTTATTTGTCTTTTTGTTTTGGCGACGTGTGCCGTGTCCTGTGTTTGTGTTTGTTTGTACAACCTTT
Organism: Polyodon spathula; assembly: GCF_017654505.1. Classification (NCBI taxonomy): domain Eukaryota; kingdom Metazoa; phylum Chordata; class Actinopteri; order Acipenseriformes; family Polyodontidae; genus Polyodon; species Polyodon spathula. The sequence goes on from NC_054550.1 coordinate 14,725,055, forward strand.
TTATTTTCTGTTCTGTTTATTAAATGCTTAGTGAAAACTTTCACTCAGCTCCACCAAACCACACCTCTCTGTTGCTTATTTCCTGGCTCTGGTCTGACTCCACCCACTCCGGTTGTCTTTGTGACAAAACCTTATTCAGAAAACCAGATTTTTTCTAGACACACGAGTCGTCATTTTATAATCTATAATATATAAAACGATGGCTTTTGTGCCCAACAAAGCCTTTGCAAAAACTGTGCACAAATATATTAGTAT